>NC_135762.1:32213471-32442760 GCF_052425735.1 Oculina patagonica
TAAAATATGAACTCACAATTGACCTCGCTCCCAATGTGTGGCTTCAATAGCTCAGTTGGTAGAGCATCGCACCGGTATCGCGGAGGTCACGGGTTCGAATCCCGTTGAAGCCCTGAATTTTTTTCAGGCTTCTTTATTCCAATTGCTTAAATTGGAAATTCACTGCGATGATCATTTATCACTTTCATATCCATCCGCAGTTCATATATGAATTATTTCATATACATTACATTATATAAACTAGAGTACTAGGAATTGGACGTTTGTACAGCACAAGAGAGGCTTTACGAAACTACTGAAAGCTACCAATCGTGGATTTTCTTACGGGACGGCTCGTAAAGAAGAAAGATTACAAGCGTGAATTGAAGTTGGACATTTCAGCCCAAACCAATACAACTGAATAAGGATAAAAGCACCTGATAATGCGTGACAGAGAGATTTAAAATTCCCTAGCAGTATCTGGATTTTACAAAGCCCGGCAACTCCGTTATGTTTAAGAAAGAATCCGAAAGGTAAGCCACTGAACACGTTTTGTTTGTCATCCACTTCAAGTGAAATTTTTGTATGTGTATTAATAACAAGTAATCACATGATTTTTCTCGTACAATTTGGGATAAATCAGCACGAGTAAATTTTTCAAAGACTGCAAATTGCACTCGCCCTACGGGCTTGTGCAATTTGGTTAGCCTTTGAAAAATTTACTCGTGCTGATTTATCCCAAATTGCACTCGAAATCATGCGATTACCTATACTAATAATATATAAAAGATGAAAAGGTAATCTTGCCTTTCATGTTACATTAAAGTTACTTCGCAAAAACTGCTCTGCCCTCTCGAATTTATAATTAAACCTAGATATTATATTTCAATTCAGAAAACTTGACGCTTTACAAGCTCAAGCTATTTAAGGAGATTTTATTGGATACAGAATTCTAAATAGCTCAAATGAACCACAAATAGTGAATTAAAGGATAGAAACACCCTAAAGGAAGCCGCAGAAAAGATTGTAAGTCTTCAATTAATTTTTTGCCTATTTTTGGTTCATTGGTGAGACAATCTGGTTTTAATTTTGAAATTTTTATCTTTCAAGTAGCTAGAGTATGAAAACATTTTGCATAAATCTAAATCTTCGCAATCTCAAAGCCACGATCGTTTTCTGGTGTTTCATTTTTTTATTTGTTTTTAGCATTAATAAATGATTATTTTACAATTACAATAGATCTTAAGACAATTTTTATCATTGAAAAATGGCTCAACACGTTAACGTTTATTTTAATTTATTCGTATTTTTCCCTTTTTATTCAAAATCAGGGCTCTGCGTTAACTTGTTATTTTTGGGGCTCTGCAGGCTACCGATATCAGCAAATGATTTCATAAAAGAATGATAAATGCCTCTTTTTATTGTCCCTTAAAGGAACTTTGAGCTGAAATACAAATTCACAACACAGCGCGCAACAACAAGAAAACGTTACAATTTTTAGTTTTCAAATGAAATTAGAATTCCTAGATTCGTTTTGTAACAATCTATCATAAATATTGACAAATTAAAGCTTGTGACAATAGAATAGTCATTAAACAAGTTGAATGTAATCTTACATTGTTCGGCGAAACAAAAAATCAAGTGCAAAGCCCAGCCCACTACTTTTTATTCCCTCGTCGAAAATAAATTCTAGTAAATTTGTGCATCTTTCCTGTATTTTTTTTTCGTGTTCCAAGTATATTGAATCAGTTTTACTGTCCGGGGTTACAATAAAGCGCAATAATCAATAAGTTGTTTCCTTTGTTTATGTCTGGTGGTCTTAAAATAATTTAGTAGATCGTAAAACCAACATTTCCGTTTTGAGTAATTTACTTTGTCACCTGCTCTTCAATGACTCCGTGAAATGGTGCTTAAAATTCAGAAAAGTAAATTCTTAAAACAGTCATATCGTTTTTTTACGCAAATGTACGTTAAATCACCTTTTCTTAATCAAAATTGAAGTAAAGCCCTGTGGGTAAAACGTAATGACCTATGCATTAAAAGTTCTGATTCAAAATCTGCCTGCAGCAATCCATTTGCACACTCCATCTCCAAATAAATGAATGGCCCGCTCAATGTTGATTTAACCGAGTTTCCTGTTTTGCTACAAAATGACTCATAAACGGCTTGTTTCAAAGAAATCAAAATGTTCTAGAAGACTCCATTATGCGAGCCAAGTTTCTTGGGTACTGCCTGTATGTGTGTTTTTGTTATTGGCAATTCTGTAAATGCATATTCATGCTTTGTGTTATTGTTATATTATTGCTCTTTTCCTTTTGTAGTATTGATTATTTGTAAAAGTCGCAAAGATCGAACGACAAATAAATCAACTTCGGAACTCCCCTTAGTTAGTTTTTTTAGAAATAAATTTATAGTGAATGGCAAAACATACAAGTGGCCAATGAACAACTCGCGGTTTCGAAATTCAAAAATAACATAAAATCAAAACTATTTGCTCTAGTATATGCTATGAAAGAGTCACTCTAAAAGAGTACTGGAAAATCATTATGCATCAATTTTGTATCTTACAATAATAGTGACTGGATGCTTATCAAGCGAGCATGTGCCATTCAGTTTGACTAATAATTCAGTGCCAGTTTTTTTTTTTTCAGTTAAGGCCTACACCAGATTATTCCTTACTTCGGCCGTTGAGTCTAAATTACAATAACTGGCGACATGATTTGCTTCAGAAAATTCGTTTTTCAGGCCAATTTTTTGCAATTGAGCACTATTCGGTTAAGCAAGTGACAAAATCTGGAATTTACTTAATACAATAAGGACTTACCAAGAATTGTTCCTGTCGCTTTCGAAGCGTATTCATGAAATAAAATTTTACAGCAACTTTGAATAATAATAAGGTTGATAACGCATCAACGCAACAGCCATAAGAAAACATTAATTACACCCAATCACTTTCAGAGCCGATAATTGTTTTTGGAGATGTTTTTTAATGAAAAGAGACTTCTTTAGATTGTCTGCTGTGATTTAATTCCCTCGAAACCCTGGAAATGGATTTAGCATGAATTTATTTATTTAAAGTAAGCATTCACTGTAATATAAAAGGTTTATTAATGATTTTCTCTGCCTAATTCCTTGTAAAAATTATCCTTTTCTACTAAAGGACATTGCGTAGGACGGTGTGCTTATACCCTAAGCGTAATTTTATTTGACAAAAACTAGTCAGTCAATATTGGTAAAACAATGCTGAGTTCTCGCTGAGGCATTTCCGTGACTGACATACAATGTGCACTTGCGGTTTATTTTTCGAGTCTTTTTCTTCACAATGCTGGCTACAGTATCTTAAACGTTTCTGTAGCTTAAATATTTTTACTTATTCCGCTACAAAACACAACAGAAAGTCAAAAGAAATCTTCTTGACGCGTACACACACGAACAAATAACATTTTCGTTTATTTTCGTTTATTTCCCGCTTGATGTATTTACAAATACACAAATATAAAATTATCCCGACACGAAAAAGACAAATTAAAATACAAACAAAATAGTGAAGCATTACTACTATCCAAATGGTCGAGTAGGTTTTATTTCTTCAGTTGCAAATTCATGTGCAAAACTGTACCGTCTTGAGAAATCAACCCACGCTAGACTAAAGATCGTGAAATGTAACAAATCGCATCATTGTAGTAAGAATACTCAATTTCGATTTCACTTGCAGTTGTTATTTACACTGTGTTGGATTTATGTTACATTACGATGTCCATATAAGAAGCACTTTTTTGTCAGGACTTTTCTTCACTAAACTAAACACATTCACTGAATGACTTGCCATGTTAGCTCTTACCAAGGCTGCGTCCAAGCATCCATACAGTCAACCAAGAGGCTCTTCCTTTCCTCAAACAAATTAACGATAACTCGATTCCTGTTTGCAAGACAATTACTTCGGAATTTTAACTCTGTTTCATTAAAGACCGTTGCCTAATATAACAATACCTTCACCCGTTATTATTACTCTATCTTCTTTAATTTTAACGCTATTTATCCGCTCATTTCCAAGACTCGCGAGAGATATATCTCAATTGGTTTAGTGGCAAAATTAGGAAACGTATTTTACTCAAAATGCCTTGTGCTAATCGTTTATATACCGGATTAAAGCAGCCTATTGTGGGATAAAATCGTTTTAAGCCTATAAACCATACATTTTGGTACGCCTATTGCTTAATCAATCAGTAAATGAAAACCACTGATAATTGACACTGATAATTGTTGCCTTAATATTTTGGTCTAAAGTCCTCTCTGATACCATAAGAGTATATGGCGGAAGAGAGTTACAAACAAAATTTAACACCATGGGACAGAAAAAAGAACATATAGTCCTCGTTCAAAGCAGAGAATTTTAAAAAATTGAGAGAAATTCAATTGTTTTCGAATTTTAGCTAAGAAACAATGTAATTGGGTAATTTTTCCCTCCTGCTTTTCAAAAATGACAAACGGCTCATTTTCATGCTTTCAGTACTAAATCATTTGCACGCCATTTATAGGCTATATTTCATCAAAATAAACAAAAACTTTTTATTTCGACACAAAGTAGTCCAACATTCTAATACCTGGCAAAGCTTTTACCAAGAGTCGGTTCGGTCGACCGAGCAAGGGGCTGGATCGGCGGTTTCTAGGAAAATAGTTGAGTACATGCAGAACACATCCCGAAGCCCGAAGCGATCTAGCAGCTAACGCTCCTCTTGGGTTCGTAATAGAATAACGGCTGCAGATGGGGCGCAGTACAACTACAAACGCTTAACGCTGCAGATTCTTATTCAAAAATGTGATTCCCTTTAAAACTGGAATCGACAACAGAACCAGATTCGATATAGAGGACAAGAACACATTTAGGTTTTTTAGTGAATATTGAAATACGCTCATTCGATTCGAGTGTTTTCTTTCCTTAATTTTACTCCAGCGCTTAATTAATCGGGCGTGGCCGATTAATAATTTACCCTTTGGGCGTCCTAGACGATAGTCTCCTGTCGGCCAAAAACGACGGGATAGCCTGGGCCAATCGGTTTCATTTCAGTTTTGACAGTAAATCGTTGAAGGTACCCTGGGTAGACTTTTGGGTTAATCTGCAATCATGTTCTCTTCTTTGCTTCGGCGGGAGGACAGAGAAAAAAGCTTAAGGGGCAAAGTACTAACATTCACCATTGTGAAACTGTAGTTGCTTTGACAAGTTGAAGCTATTTTTGTAAATAAAAGAGGTAACGTCATACATGTCACGCAGTGTTTTTGTGACAAACTTTGAAACTAGACGCTTTTCTGGTTTCTACAAATAGCGGTGTGAACTGACGGTACATTTTTTGAGGCTAAGGCGGACTCCACTTTAAACCCGTATTTTTTTATTTAGCAGGAGGTGTGTCGATTTTCATTTCCGCACAGTTGGTCGTCAAAGTCGCATGTCACAAAGAGACGAATGTTTGCACAACATGTTTTGGATATATTTTAGATTTGGTTAGTGACGTTAGTAAGACACTTCTCAAGACGTCAGCAAAACATTGGTAATGTACAGTATCGGTGCGAACTTGAATGGAATTTTTTACGAGATCAATAAAGTTATCGATGGAAAAGATGACTTCAAAATAAAAACTTTGAATAATGACCAATTGAATTTTATTTTAATTAAATTTTATCACGGCCTGCATGCATAATGTCACGGCTTTAAAAGTCTTCGGTTTCAAAAGGTTGCTTGGTCTCATTTTCGATAAAAAATTCATCTGAAACATTTTGCATGTCGTGTGACGCACGTTAATACTGTAAAATCTAATAACAAACATGACTTACTGCGATGGAGTTTTTTCTTCGACTTGTCTCCTTTCTGCAATAAGCAAAGTAACCAGTGTTCCTTTACGGCCAAGAACATCCTGAGCTTTCGACCGAAAATAAAATAATCTGGCTCTAAAATTTCAGTTTAGGCATTTCCGCAGTTTGGTTTTCGTATTTCAGTTTTTCGGTATTTTGGTTTACGACTGATTTCTATTTTCGGAATATCAGTTTAGATTTCAGTTTTTCGGCATTTGTTATTTTGGAAGGATTTCTGTTTTCGCCGACATCAGTTGTTTTTCGACAGATTTCTTTCATTTGGCTTAAAATTTCAGTTACAGCATTTAAAATTTCGACATATTTCCGTTGTTGGCAATTTAGATTTAGGCCTTGTTTCCGTTCATGTGAATCTTAGCTTTAGTATACCATTTTAGTATAGGACATATATGTCCACAAACTATTTTAAATTTCATTTTATTGTGACTTAAAGTGCCCTTGCCACACCCATGCAGGACGTACGTCCAACTTACGAATTCTACAACCCCAGAAAAAAGTCTTGGGAAGTTTTGCCCTTTTGTTCTTCCCCTCCCTCCCCTATTCAATGTTGAGTGAAAAGCGACCTTACACACACAAGGTTGTAAAATGAGGGACCAACATTGATAGGGGCAACGGGGGATCCTACAGCAGTACAGTAATGGGGATTGCTAAATTGAATTAGAAACTCTCTCTAATCGGGAATGTTTTTACAACATTCCCAACTCTTTCTGTCTTTGGGTTGTAGATTTTAATACTTTAACTGATTCTATTTATATAAAATTTATTCATTTCTTGTCGCTATTGCTGTCGACTAGCAAGTTTATACCATTCCCTAGAAAGATGCATGTAAGACACAAGTTTTTTAACAGAATATTTTCGGGAAACCTTACACATGTTATGTCGTGATTTTAGAAGTGAGGTTTTTCCTAGGAGCCGGCCCGGCGATGGGGTTAGAATTCTGTTGCTATTACATGATCAATTTTCAGCCAGGGCTAATTTAGCCCTGTAATCGACCAATGCACATGCCCAAGTTCAATATTCGACCCAGGCTTAAATTCGGTTCATTACGATTACATTGACTTTTGCATCCCTTTTCAGTCGCTTTGACCGTGCTGGAAATCCGAGCCCGGCTTTTGTAACTTATTTTTTCGCGGAATCGTTAACACCTGTAAACAGGTACTTTGTTGATCGGCGTTCGGAATACCTTCGCTTAACCCAGTCGGATGTATCCGATTTTTCTGAAGACATCAAACAACAATGCCCCCGTACTGATCGCATGCAAAGTCTAGGAAAATTATGCTCTATTAGTATGAAGAGAAAACCATACTTTGTTCTTTTACCCTATTCCGACAGAAAATTCTTAGAAAATATGTAGAAAGGCAGGGAACAGTTAACGCACCCGAGTGCACTGTTGAGTTACTTAACAACACGATAGAGGTGCATAGACAAACTCGCACTTTTTGAGTGTTCTTAAAAATTCCCCAAGAGCTCATATAAATCAACAATGCACGAGGAGCAAGTTTGTTATTCCTTTGTACAATGTTCAAGAAATTGGATCGGAGCAGCTCTTCCCAAGTCCCACATGAACGGATCACTACCCTTCGAGAGAACAATAGAACAAACAACAGGAACAATGTCCCTATCCCCAAAACAGAAGCAACTATTACCCCAGAGGACCAGTAGAATTACAAGCTTACAGCAGCTGCTACACTACTGAAGAAATTGCCCTAAGGTCGGGTGTTTAAGATGTAATCACAGCAAAGTTAAAATATGCAAACCTTCCCATATCGCCTTATGTCAGGTACTGATTATTCCATTTTCTGCCAATTGTTTTAAAACCGTCGGATGTAAAAGGGGGAGGGGGTTGGATGCCAGCCCTCCCCCCATGAGGTTTTTTCAAAATTTTGAAAAGATTTTTACAATGCTGAAACTTTCAGTAGCTATTCATTCATCCCTTGCAGAAATTTTGATGTATCCATGATACTTGACGTCGCCATGGCAACGTCATAATTATAAAAAGGTCTGGCCAAAAAACGTCATTTTTTAACAATTTTCTTTATTTTTCCAGTTATTTTAACCGAATTTTACGATTACTCAAGGCATTGTGGCTTGATTTTGTATCAATTTCTGTTTTTTACTGACTTTCTTAGGAAATGTTGAAATCCAAGATGGCGGCTCTAATGACGTCATGTGACGTAATATGACAACAAAGCCAACCAAAATTAAGCTAAGGGCTCTCTGTGCCGTGCAAAATAGTTTCGCTGTGCCTTAATAGAACTAAAAATCTGGGGAGTGTCCCCTCCCCTCTTTGTACGACGGTGGACGCCCGAGGATTAACAACTCTATATTGCTGATGCGTATACCCTAGTGCCGAGTCGATGATATTCGGTAACCAGGGAGGTCCAGAGCATGATCCCCCAGGAAATGTTCGATTTCCAGAACTTCAGAAGCGCTTTTTTGAATGTTCGTACCTAAAGATGCAGATTTTGCAGTTTAAAGGGATAATAATAGCAAAAATATTGCAAGTGCACCGATTAACTGTTTTCACCAATGGACCATGGTTTTATTGGGGGTGAATTATATTTGCAACCAAATAATAACTGGTGGTTTGAGTTGATGAATTTTGCTATATCAGAAAGTAGCGGGGTCAGGGGCATGCTCCCGGTCAGTTGAATCCAATCTGAATTAAAAGTCATCTAATTAGACGATGTTGAAGATTTTTTCTTCAAAGTTTAGATGCACAACGCCAAACACACTGTTCACAGTTTGGCGAAATTTCCAAGATTTGGGCGCAATGGCGTTATCTCTGTGCCAAAATTAACCAACGAACGGGCGAGAAATTTGACAGTTATTGCGAAAATAAGAATATATATTTCGTGCTTGTCTCGTCGTTATTTTACATTGCTGCTTATTATTTCTTTTAATTTAGTTTTTAACATGAAAGGAAAAAACATATTTCGTAACTAAAGGTCATTCTACATTATTGCTTATATCATTCGTGCGTCATTTTACATAAATAATTATCTCGTGCGTCATTTATCATTTCTTTTTTAATTATCTCGTACAACAATTTATCATTTTGTTGTTATCTTGTGCGTCATTCAGTATTCTGTTACTAATTATCTAGTTCGTCATTTAACATTTTGTTATTAATTATTATTAATTTCACATTTTGTTATAAATTAACTCGTACGTCATTAGACATTTTGTTTTTAATTATCTTGTGCGTCATTTATCAATTCGTTTTTAATTATCTTGCGTCATTTATCAATTCGTTTTTAATTATCTCGTGCGTCATTTCACATTTTGTTATTAATTAACTTGTACGTCATTAGACATTTTGTTTTTAATTATCTTGTGCGTCATTTATCAATTCGTTTTTAATTATCTTGTGCGTCATTTATCAATTCGTTTTTAATTATCTCGTGCGTCATTTATCATTTTGTTATTAATTAACTCGTACGTCATTAGACATTTTGTTTTTAATTATCTTATGCGTCATTTTTCAATTCGTTTTTAATTATCTTGTGCGTCATTTATCAATTCGTTTTTAATTATCTCGTGCGTCATTTATCATTTTGTTATTAATTAACTCGTACGTCATTAGACATTTTGTTTTTAATTATCTTATGCGTCATTTTTCAATTCGTCTTTAATTATCTCGTGCGTCATTTACCATTTTGTTATTAATTAACTCGTACGCGAGTTAGACATTTTGTTTTTTATTATCTTGTGCGTCATTTAACATGTTGTTGCTAATTATCTTGTACGTCATTTAACATGTTGTTGCTAATTATCTCGTGCATCATTTCACATTTTGTTATTAATTAACTCGTACGTGAGTTAGACATTTTGTTTTTTATTATCTTGTGCGTCATTTAACATGTTGTTGCTAATTATCTTGTGCGTCATTTAACATGTTGTTGCTAATTATCTCGTGCGTCATTTCACATTTTGTTCCTAATTATCTCGTGCGTCATTTCAGACAAAAAAACTGTAAAACGTTTTAAATTTTGTCGTAAGTTAAATTAGCAATAAAAATTGTTCCTATGTTTGTGTGTAAATCATTTTAAATTACCGGTAATGTGTAATTAGTTTTTAAGAACAACACTTTGTTGTTGATGACTAAGTGCTGCCCTTGCGTCATTTTATATTGTTGCTACTAATCGTGTGTGTCATTCAACATTAATTAGTTACAAATTATCTAATTAGCACTAATGCGTTCCTGTCTTTTTTTGCTTTATTTAATAGCGCGGTTCCCCACTTTCAAATTAACTTACAAATTATCTAATTAGCACTAATGCGTTCCTGTCTTTATTTGCTTTATTCAATAGCGCGGTTCCCCACTTTCAAATTAACTTACAAACTATCTAATTAGCACTAATGCGTACCCGTCTTTATGTTTTATTTAATAGCGCTGTTCCCCACTTTCGTTCACTTTAATTTTATCGAGGAACGAACCTTCCAACCCAGCAGACTGAACGATGTCTAGTCTTCTAAACAAACTATCCAAACGAAAAGAAAGCAGTTCATGCACCAGAGATAAGTCCGTCATACCATGCCCGAAGAGGACCTTATCTTTGGAAAAGGTTAGAAGATTCGCACGAGGGTTACCTTGTTACAAAACCGGCGAACGGAGCGTCAGAGAAAACGAGGAAAAAAAGTCACAAATCGATTATATTGATGGGCACGAAGATAATTCAGAGAAGGAAGCACAACAAACACAGCATTCACGGCAACAGGAGTACAAGAATCAACCTAAAAAGAGGTTGAGTTTGGAAGATCTAAAGAGGACATCTCCCCCTGGATTTGAAGAGTTCGTGACCGCTGTTGACCTGAAAGAACTGGACGAGGAAATTGCCTTACTGCTGTGGCAGGACATTTTCAAACCATTGAGCAGCCATTTCAAATCATTGCAAGAAGAGAAGTCACTGCAATTTACCAGTATCTACAGTCATTGTAAATAGTAATAGACCGAAGGCCTGGTCTACTGTTCATTTCTAAACGAAGCTGAACTATAATTCTTACATATTTTATTTATAAATATTTCTGTTAGTCCTACTCCATTTATGGCAGGTATACTGAAATTTCAATACAGAAATTTTTAGACACATTTTGTGAATTATTTTTTGTAAGATCACCCTGTTACCAGACAAGTATTTGTTGGAAAAAAAAGATGTAAGTAAGGAAAATGTAGCAAATAAAGTGCTTGAGTGATTGAGTGATTGATTAATCGTTTGTGAGGCCTTAGGTGTAGGTAGCCCAAGCTCCTCGGCGTCTGGAGAGGTGCAATTTTGAAAATTCGAAAATTCTCAAACTTGGCCAGAATGTCCAGTTGAATCCCGATAACTCGAACCCTCGGTATTTCGAACCTCCCGCTAACTCGAGCCTTTTTCAATCCCCCTTCAGGTCATTTTCTAACTTATTTTACCCTTGATAGCTTGAATCCCGATAACTCGAACCTTTTTCAATTTCCCTTTGAAGGTTCGGGTTATTTAAGATGAACTAATTTTTAAAAAAATACTTCAAGCCCAATCAGATTTTTTTTTATTTAATTACGCGAACGGCGTCGATGACTGTTTGAAAGCTTTCACAAGGAGTGTATACAACACATGACTTAAGAGCACAGGTTTCCTACGGTCAAACATGTGTCGGTAAGAGTCCTTAAATGGATTTCGCTCATACTCTTACCATGGGTAGGCCTTAATATAAAATAAATCACAGTATACTTTGTTTGGCTAAATATCGATTTGTTTTCGAGAAAATCGATAATTCTAAAATCCAGCAAAATTGACGCTTTCGGAGCTCAAAATTTATGCCGAGTTTGTTAGCTTCGCGTCGAAAAATAAAGCACTCTGGAAGAAAAATACCTATTTAATATCGAAGAATAACATCAAATTAGTACGTCGAAAGCAATTTCTGCTCTTAAAGTCCTTTTATTTACAAAATATAATTAAGTTTATTCGACACACTTTTGATTTAATTCAAAATAGGTCAAACTTATCGCTTTATTTAAGTATGAGCGAAGCGAAATAAATGGCCGAAAATTTGGTGTTAGACAGATAAATGATTGTTCTTTTCGATACTAAAAGGATTTCCTGGAGAAATGATTTAGTGCGATGCTTTCAGATCTCAAAGTTGCTTAAAATTCGTTAATTTAACCGACCGTGACATTGTTGATCTTATCAACATTATGTAAACATTCCACGCAAAGGTTAATTTTCCCCATGTGAACTTCAACTGAGTAAAATAAAAACATAGACTTGCTTACCGTGGTGTTCGCTGATACATTGTAAATCCTGTTTTCCTCATTTACGACAAAACCTAAGCCCTCGGCGAAGCTGTTATCCAATTTTCTTGACGCGCCATTTGTAACTGATTTCCACGTCTTGAAGTGACAGTTCTTTTCCATGCATTCTTGAAAACAGTCCTGAGTCTTAACTGATCAGTGTAAACAGGAATACGAAGTACTTTGCTTTAAATCAACTTAAAGCTTAGCAGCAGTGGTAGATAAATCGATACGGCCGGCGAATCTTCGTTTCGAAAACCGCCATTTGAGATTTGTCGGCCCTTTGTCCTGCGGTATGCAGATAATTAATTCACACTTGAGTAACTTCCGGCACATGAAATCGACAACCACCGTGACCAGATAGCACCCTCCTTTTCGAAATATTGGTCGAGGCACTATTTTTATCATTTTAACATAAGCTCTCAATGAAGAACGTCTGGGCTGAACTTGTAATAAAGTTTCACTTCAGTTAGGCCTCTCCAAACGCCGCTCCACTTATGTGCCGAACCTAACTGGTGAATAAAGTACGGCAGAAGAGCGGCGTTTGAATCAGTTTGGTCCGGCGCTTTTAATTAGGTTCGGCAAACAACGTTAAGTTCGGCAGGGTCTGCCGCACTATGCGACATTGGAGCGGCGGCTGATTCACACGGCGTTCTTCTCATGTGCCGAACCTAATGCATGAATTACTGTAATGTATTTTCGATATAACAGCGCTCATGATTGGTCTAAAGTGGAGTGGCGTGACTAGGTCTGACCAGTCATGCATGAAGCACGACGGCACAAAATTCCGGGAAAATTACTTCGCTCACCGGGCTCGCATTTTGTTTATCTTTTTTAATATGTTTCAGCTCAAGAGAAGCGGAACTTCGTGGGAAAATTGTTTTGGTGGTAATTCCTTTTTGCTGTTTCCCCACTTTGTGAGATCAAATTTGTAGATTAGCATTTACAAACTAATTCTCGAGAGAAAACCAGTTTAAATAATATAAATCTCGCGGAATGAATTTGCTTTTCCGGAAATATTATTATTATTATAGCAAAACTTGCGTAATAGTTTGCTGATTTCGACTGCAAAAACCTTTTATCTATATCATCCTCAACGCAGACGTTCAGTCAATATTATTATTGTTAACGGCTTGTTTCCGCGAATTAAGTTCGACACAAATACGCCGTTTGAATCAGCTGTCGTTCCAAAGTCGCTCCAAGGTCGAACCTTACTGAGTTAGGTTCGGCACATGAGCGGAGTGGCGTTTGGAACGGGCCTTAGCCACCGTTCGAGAGAGTTGTTAAATGGTTGCATGAAATCCGGGTGGAAAGTTCTTCTGTTGCGTTGCTTCGCTTTGTTTCATATTTTTTATCCAGTTCTTACCCTTGTTCAAATTCTTGTCCCTTCTTCAGTGGAAAATTTGAAACGACGTTAAAATCCCTATAAGACGGAGATCTCTTTTAGACGAACTGAGTTGGAGCCGGTCCCGAAGGTACCCGTTTCAGAGAGAGTTGGCTGTACACAAAGCCTTAGATGGCGTCGTTGGATCCGTCTCCCGTGAATGTCAGTTAAAAATATATATTCCGCTGTGTAGTCTAGCCTGTAAACAAGCTCTCCTTCTTTCTCCTGTGGAGGATTGGGCGAAATAAAAGCGGGAAGGAAAGGTGGGGAAGGGCTGGGGAAAAAAGGGACCATATATCATGTATTGCTGGTTTTCACTGTCACGCAATCAAACAATAAATTCGAAACCATTCAACTACAGAAGCTATGAATTTCAAATATTACATACGATAAATAGATAAACAATTTCTCCAAGTTTCAGGTCTGTGCGGTGTACCATTCGCGAGTTATCCGCCAAACCTTTCCACACAAATTTATAAAGCTTAGTATGGAGCCGCCATCACTGTGTCCTGCTAAGGGACACAGTAATGGCCGCCGTGATGTCAGAGAAACCATCTGGAACTCAATTCTGTTTACAACAGCGGTCATCCTTGGCTTAAGAGCTAGTACACTTTCACATAAACACCACTTATTATATCTGAAATGTTCATTCTGCACAAAAAGGAAAGGAAAGGCCTTTTTTCAAACAAAACAGCTTTGTCATGGCACTCAGCTTGATGTTACATACGACAGAGAACTCAAATATTCAAAATGCTCTGTTTAAAAAACGAATGACACTATCGATCTGGAAATGTGCAAAAAGATATATTTTTAGTTTATTATATAAACATCAGTGAAATACCAGGAAATCTTTCGCGCGAAAAATCATATCTTCACACGTGAAAATAACATTTATTTTCACAGTGAAGATATCGATTTCAAACATTTTCTGACAAGTTTGCCCTGTTTCAATGCTGAATGAGTCAAAGTAAATCGATTTAAGTCGAAACATCTTCGGATCTTCCTCGGCAATCTTCGGAATTCTTCGGATATCTTCGGAAATTTTCGGAAAAGTTCGGAAAATGTTCGGAAACATTCGTACGACCTTCCGACAACATTTTGCAAATCTTCGGAAATCTTCGGAAAATGGTCGGCAATCTTCGGAAAATCGTCAAAACATCGTAATTAGTAGGTTTATATAATAAACAGAATATTACATGTTGCTTGGAGATATGAAATTTATCTTCTCGTGTTCAAATCGATATCCCACTCGTTCGCTGCGCTCACTCGTGAGATATCGATTTCAACACTCGAAGATAAATTTCATATCTCCGCGCAACCATGTAATATCCTCTATTTATCTTACGTCTAATGAAAACGAAAATTTAGTAGGCCTAGTGAATTTTGATTTCAGAATTTTATGACGTAACATGAAAACCAAGAATATGCAGTTGTAATACCAGTCACGGTAAACAATTTATAATAAAACGCTGAACATTTATGACTGTATAAAAAATTATTGGTGCTTTTCACTTCATTAGATTAAGCTAGGTGAAGAAAAGTACACGTAATCAGAAGTTTTTTATGGACTTCTGACGTGATGCCATATTTTCTATTTATTTCTGCAAAGTACAACAAAGCATTTATACCAAAGTAGCATTATTAAAAAAAATGAGCATAATTACAGTTGAGCATTATATCGGACAAAAAACAAGCATTGTTAGAAGCATAACATTCCCTTTTTACCAGCGTAATTGGAAGGGCCTCTGGTATTCAGTTAGAAAGAACTTGCATTCAAAAGATACCGCGTTCTAGAAACAAGTCACCCCGTTTTGGCTGCTGATATTTTGGAACTTTTGTGTGTTCAAAATACCATATCTCGTTCTAGATGTCGTCTGATATTGAAAATCCCGTTCTAGATCGGGAAGCCAAAACCACGACCTCTTTGGACGGCACAGAGCCGTTTTTGGGGAATACCCCAGCTTCGACAACTCCTTCCTAATAAAGTTCGCCTATTGAATTGAGAATTAAGGTGATTATAAAGTTATTACTTTATATCTCTTGTTGTTTGGAAACTTGAGTCGTATTATAATTATAACCGTCTTATTTATGAAGGAATAGACTGCGGATAATATTTGAAACTTAAACCGTTTTCCCCTAATAGCTTCCAAATCAACTCAAAAACACATCGGAAAACAGGTTTAAAAACAAAATATTTATATAATGACTATGATATTTTTAAAACATTTGGGTTCCCTGACGTCGAGGCGCTTGTCCCTCCCCGCAAGCTCTGGCGGGGGGCACCTTCCCTTGTTTACGCCGGACCCCAACAGAATATATACATGGTCATATTTTTTTAACATCCACGGAAGACGGATCCAACGATAACATCTTAGATTTTGCTTTCACCCGTTTTGCCTTGACCTAATCAAGAACTTGGACAAAGGTAAGAACAAAAAAAAAACTATAAAGCGAAGCAACGCAACAGAAGAACCTTAGACCCGGGAGTTAAAAGCGCTGTCATGCAACTATTTAGCAACTTTCACAAACGGTAGCTACCTAAAGTGAAACTTAATTACATGTTCAGCCCAAAAGTTTTTCATTTAGAGCTTATATTAATATAGCAATAATATGGTGCCTCAACCAATACTATACCAAAACGCAGGGTGCTATCTGGGATCTGGTCACGGCGGTTGTCGATTTCATGTGCCGGAAGTTACGCAAGTGTGAAATACATTATCTGCACACCGCATGACAAAGGGCCGACAAATCTCAGTTTTCGAAAAGAAGATTTGCCGGCCGAATCGATTTATCAACCACTGCTACTGTCCGGAACGTTTCGGTCCGATTTTCGGATAGGATATGCCTTCTAATTACACGGATAGGATAGGCCTTCTGTTTACACGGGGCCGTTCTGGAACCGGTGCGGGACGGAACCAAAACTGGACCTGCTATTTTGCAGGTCAAGTTATGGAACCGTTCCGGACCGGTTCCAGAACCGCCCTGTGTAAACACATGGACGGTGCCAACGCTTCGTGTAAACAGAGGCCGATCGGTCCGGTTCGGAACGGCTCCGGTCGGTCCGTGTAAACGTAGCCTAGCTGGTTAGAGTATAAAAATGACTGAAAAAAGGAAGAACAGGACTAACACCAGGTGTCCGTCTTATAGAGATCTTCAATAAGGGAGAGTTGACTCTACAACTTTTTGCCTTAGCCTAATCAAGAATTGAACAAGGGTAAGAACTGGATAAAAAATATGCAGCAAAGCGAAGCAACGCAACAGAAGAACTTCGACCCGGAAGTTAAAAGCGCTTTCAGCAACCATTTAACAACCATTTAACAACTCTCTCAGCCCGAAGTTTTTCATTGAGAGCTTATGTTAAAATGATAAAAATAGTGCCTCAACCAATCACCAAAAAGCAGGGTGCTTTCTGGTCACGGTGGTTGTCGATTTCATGTGCCGGAAGTTACTCAAGTGTGAATTAATTATCTGCATACCGCAGGACAAAGGGCCGACAAACTAATGGCGATCGAAACGAAGATTCGCCGGCCGTATCGATTTATCTACCACTGCTGCTAAGCTTTAAGTTGATTTAAAGCAAAGTTCTTCGCATTCCTGTTTACACTGATCAGTTAAGACTCAGGACTGTTTTCAAGATTGCATGGAAAAGAACTGTCACTTCAAGAGTGGAAACATTACATGGCGCGTCAAGAAAATTGATACGCTTCGCCGAGGGCTTAGGTTTTGTCGTAAATGAGGAAAACAGGATTTACAATGTATCAGCGAACACCAGGTAGCAAGTCTATGTTTTTATTTTACTCAGTTGAAGTTCACATGGGGAAAATTATTTGCGTGGAATGTTTACATAATTTGATAAGATCAACAATGTCACGGTCGGTTAAATTAACGAATTTTAAGCAACTTTGAGATCTGAAAGCACGCACTAAATCATTTCTCCAGGAAATCCTTTTAGTATCGAAAAGAACAATCATTTATCTGTCTAACACCAAATTTTCGGCCATTTATTTCGCTTCGCCATACTTAAATAAAGCGATAAGTTTGACCTATTTTAATTAAATCAAAATGTGTGAATAAACTTAATTATATTTTGTAAATAAAAGGACTTTAAGAGCAGAAATTGCTTTCGACGTACTAATTTATGTTATTCTTCGATATTAAATAGGTATTTTTCTTCCAGAGTGCTTTATTTTTCGACGCGAAGCTAACAAACTCGGCATAAATTTTGAGCTCCGAAAGCGTCAATTTTGCTGGATTTTAGAATTATCGATTTTCTCGAAAACAAATCGATATTTAGCCAAACAAAGTATACTGTGATTTATTTTATATTAAGGCCTACCCATGGTAAGAGAATGAGCGAAATCCATTACAGGGCTCTTGCCAAGAATTTTCATTTTTGTTTGAAATTTGTGCATATGTCCTCTTAATAATTTACCATATGTACCAAAGATGATCAAAAGTCAAACAATTTAAACATCATTGAAAATACTGTAAGTCATATTGCTTAACAATTTAAATGTTTACATGAGCAATTTGACTGAAAGAATAATATTTTCAAGATTTTTATTTCTTCGGCTTATTTTGCTGATTTCATCACGGCAAAAAATGGCGAAATTGAGAGTAAAAAGCTCAACTTGTTATAGGACGCTGCGCTATAAAAATATATGCCAACGAAAGAGCAACACTTCTTCTTCAAATATGTGCAATAATTTTTGGGCTACTGAATAAAAAAATTTGACAGCACGAAATACAAATGATACATTCGTGTCACGGTATTCTCATAGGTAAAATGGCAAAATTGACAGTTAAAAATCTCAATTTGGTTTATCATCCAGTGTAACGAAAACCAGCAACGTTTCTTCTTGAAATAAATGTAAAAATTTGGAGCTGGAAAGTTCTGGAAACCCGTTGTCAGCCTCGTTATATCCAATCTGAACCCAAAGTCATCTTAAACGATGTTGATGATTTTCTATTTAAATAACTTCCGTTTAGATGCATTTTTTCGCTGATAACGAGAACAAACAACAGCAAACACACTGTTAACGGTGTGGCGAATTTTTCAAGATACGCAACAATAACATCATCTTTCTAATGAAAAATTAGCCAATGAACGTAGAGAAGCTTGACAGTTATTTTAAGTTTAAAAAGAGAAAAATACATGGGTGCGCGTAGAACTCAAACTCGATTTAAACACGAGAAGAGAAAGTGCATATCTCCAAGCAACCATGTATTATTTTGTTATTTTATAAACCTACTAATTACGAAGATTTTGACAATTTTCCGAAGATTTCCGACCATTTTCCGAAGATTTTCAAAGATTTTCAAAATGTTGTCCGAAGGTCGTACGAATATTTCCAAACATTTCCGAACTTTTCCGATAATTTACGAAGATTGCCGAGGAAGATTCGAAGATGTTTCGACTTAATATCGATAAACTGTGGCTCATTCAGCATTGAAACATCGATTAACGTGTCAGGACGTGATTGGTGATATCAAACACACGTAAAAAATTATGGTAATTAATACGTTCAGATACTGTTTTTCTCGGTGGTCAAAATCCCAATAAACAACGGCAGTTTACATGATAAAAAGAGCGCGCGAAATTTTATATTTTTGCTAATAATCTCCTTTAATTTAGTTTTATTTTCAGTTCAAAGAAAACAATATTTCGTACGTCATTTTGCATTGTTGCTAATAATCTCGTTTAATTTTGTTTTATTTTAACTTGAAACCAAAAACATCTTTCCTACGTCATTTCACATTGTTACTAATATGTTATGCGTCATTTTAAACTGTTGTTAATTATCTTGCACGTCACTTAACATTTTTGCTCCTAAAATGTCGTGCTTTGTTACCAATTAGTTCGTGTGTCATTAAACATTTCGTTACTAATTATCTCGTGCGTCATTTGACAGTGTTGTTGCTAATTCTCTCGTACGTCATTGAACATTTTGTTGCCACATTAATTACATCATTCACATTGTTACTAATACCTTGTGCATCGTTTCATATTGTTTATAAAAATCACATACGAAAATGTAACATTAAGTACTTATCACTAATTCCATAATAACATATAAAAGCGCGTCCCTCTGCTTTTTGCTTCATTCAATAGCGCTGTTCCCTGATCAAGTAACGAACCTTTCCCTTCAGCAGGCTGAGCGATGTCAAATTTTCTGAACAAACTAATCAAACGAAAAAAGAACAGGGCCAACGATATGTCCCTCACACCATGCCCAAACAGGACCCTTAAACGTCAGATGTCTGAAAAGGTCCGAAGCTTCGCTCGATGGTCGCTTTTTTACAAAACCAGGAAAAGGAGCGTAAGAAAAAACGAGGAAAAAAGGTACCACATCAGTGACACTAATGGACATGAAGATAATTCAGAGAAAGAAGCACATCAAACACAACATTCACCTCAACAGGAGTACAAGAATCAACCCGAAAAGAAGTTGAGTTTGGACGATCTAAAGAGGACATCTCCACCTGGTTTTGAAGAGTTCGAGACCGCTGTTGACCTGAAAGAACTGGACGAGGACATTGCCTTACTGCTGTGGCAGGACATTTTCAAACCATTGAGTAGCCATTTCAAATCATTGCAAGAAGAGAAGTCACTGCAATATACCAGTATATATAGTCATTGTAAATAGATCTGGTCTACTGTTCATTACAAAACGAAACTGAACTACAGGTTATGTTTTATTCGTAAATATTACTGCTAGTCCTAATCATTTTTAATGACAGGTATAATGTAAATCTTAAGACAGAAATGTTTTACTCGTTTTACTCGTTATTTCTAGTACCATTGTTTTAATAAAAGGTAAACTGTTAATTTTAAGGCGTAAATATTTTGTCACTCTATTGTGAATTATTTTCTTTTAAAAAGCTCTAATAAGCTTGCTGAAATCATCCTGTTACCAGATAAGTATTTGTTGAAAAAAAATTATGTTAGTATGTAAAAATGGCAAATTAAATTAATTGAGCAAGTGATAGAGTGATTGATCGATCGCTTCCATGCAACTTTGTCCTGTATCGATGTATTCTGCTACCAAAAATTGGCCCAAGGTTAACTCAACAAAGTTTATATTTTCAAACTTGCTGATATCGCCTCAAGTATTGATTAACAGTAATTTATTAATTACCGGCGCGGTAATCAGCTATAATTATTCCATTTTCTGCCAAATGCTTTTATCATTTTTATATTCCCAAATTATCCTGCTCAATCTTGCGGAATATCGTCTGATTTTAGCCATATTCCGCGCGATTTCGCAGGATAATTGTTAAATATCGACTCCTGGGGGAGGGGGAGGACCACCTTCTGTAGTAGACTAAGCGGGGTGGCTCCACCCGAAATGGGTCGGGTGTCTTTTTAGTGCAGAATGCACTATTGTGATGGTTTGGTGGGTTGTCGTTTGCTAAACCCCTCAGGCGCTAAAGCACTATGGTGTAAACTTTTAATCACCAATTAATTAATTAATATCAATTAATTAATTATTCCTTGTGGAGGGGGTGGGGGTGGGGAGCACCTGACCGTACCCCTAGGTAAAACCTGGAGCACATCTACGTTACTTTCATATGAAGATCTCAAACGTATATATTTGTTTCAGAAAACCCTTTGCTCTCCTTGTGGTACTACTCAACGTAATTTACACCAAACGCATGCGCAGATTAGTCTACGTTGTTTTCTGGAACTATCATGAACATCGCTTGTATTGCGTGTTTGCGGTAGGCTTCCTGCAGACTTCTTGGCGCCAAGTAAAAACCGCAAAATAATTAAATTAGATTTTGAGACTTTCACGGCGCTTTCGTAATTAGGTATGCAAAAACTTGCACCGGGATTTTCGGCGTGAACACCTGATAACCAGGAAACAAATATCCTAGCTGTACTGCGTTTAAAAAAACCTGTCGAAAAATATGTTTTTTGATTAGATCTGTTTCCTTAGTTTTTGAGAATCGTCTTTCGTGCAGTCTAAACCGTAACTTAATTAAATTAAACAAATGTCATCGATGCCGCCGTAAAACAAACAAAAAACAAAAGTTTCATGTTATCTCATTTTCAAGGAAGACAAAAGTATTTTGTTACAAACGAACAAAAGTGTCGTGTTACGTTTGCAAAGATTAGCGTAAGGAACACCTGGGAAAGAATACAAGTAGCCTGTGAACAGTTTTTCCGAAAGTAAAATAAAGCAAATAAACACGAACATATATAAAACAACATACTTTCAATTGTTCCATATTGCATTCTGCACTTACCAAATCATCGAGATTTTTTAGACTGGGGATAGGGATTTCACAAGTTAAAGTTTAAAATTACTGGAAAGGGGCAACGGAAAAGTATCACTTAGGTATTTAAAGGGTCTTACGAAATATCTCAAGCAGGCGGCCCTTACGACCGTTTCATCTGGGCCGGGACGTCCGAATGCCGATTAAGACTAACCCAAGTTTAAAAGTTCATCGAGGGTTCAATTTGTCTTGTATAAAACTTTTTTCTTATTTACGTTTTGTGGAGTTAGAGGTAAGCCGACGTCGAAACTGGAGGACAGAATATATCGCTGAAAAGCTGAAAAACTGAAATCAAAATTCACGTTACCCCTGCTTTAAACAACCTGGTCCTGAGTATTGTAATGGGTTACTCAACTGAAAAGTTTTGAAAGGGGATGCAATATCTATGTTGTGAGCATGAGAAACGGGGTGCCACATCCTACGGAAGGTATCTGAAAGAGTTACTATAGCTATTATTTACTTCAATAAGAAAAACTGCAGACAAAAACCGCATCAAGAATATTTTCTTAGGCCGCCAATTTATAGTTTCTAGGCCTTCTCGTGGCGACAGGAAGTGCCGGCATCCTTCGCTATGGGGACACTTGATCTGATTGGCTAGATATTTAACAAAGAAAATTTAAAATCTAGCCAACCAAGTCAACCTTAAATCCTAAACCCCTACAATAAAGCGATTTTAAAACGGTCGATTTGATTGGCTAGATTTTAAATTCCGTTTGTTAAAGATCTAGCCAATCATATCATGTTTTCCCAGATCCACTTCTTCCTAGTGCCCCAGGCTCCACCGGCTAAGAGGGACAGGCGGCTCTGAGGACGAGAATGACGTCATGGAAAAATGAAAAACTGAAAACGAAAATAAAACTGGGTCCCTTATTTCGAAGTCGTAGGAAAACAGTTGGCCCAAGGGTACACACATTTTGGTGACTAAAAACAACAGTTTTATTTCATGCTTATCTTTTTTCTTCATTCCCTGCGACCTCACAGAGAGGCAACGGAAGTCAGTCTTCAGTTTTCCTGATAGGCGACTTAAAACAGCCAAAGTGTTTACATGGAATTGTTGACTCGCCCCCAGTATAACCCTACCCTATTCACGGAAACCCCACCTGTCTCTGACTCGCCAGCCAGAGACAAGTGCGAAGCATGCGTTAAACCGGGCACGGCCAATTTTTGGCTCGGTTGGCAAGGACAACTTTTCTCATATAAACACTCCGTAAAAGATGGCTCGGGGAGATGTTGGAAAACGTTCTCCATATAAACAGACCCTAATATGTCGCGTGGTATGACACTTAACACAAGTTTTATTCCTTTGTTACGTCTTTTAAGTCATGCCTGAACCGAGAAAAATACTTCCGTACAATGGCATAAATGTTTCCTTGTTAGGTTTTTAGTTTGTTGTTAGGATGACCTTAGCAAGCTTTTAGAGCTTTTTAAAATAAAATTATTCACAATAATGTTACAAAACATTTCTGCCTTAAAATTTACAGTATACTTTTCATTAAAAAGGAGTAGAACTAGCAGTACTTTTTACGAGTGAACATGCGCTAATTGTAGTGCAGGTGCGTTTGAAAATGAGCAGTAGACGAGATCCTTGGTCTATTCACAATGACTATATAGACTTCCCACAGCAGGAAAGCAGTCTCTTCGTCCAGTTCTTTCAGTGCAACAGCGGCTTCGAACTCTTCAAATCCAGGTGGAGATGTCCTCTTTAGATCTTCCAAACTCAACTTCTTTTTGGCTCGTTTCTCGTTACCCGGTTGCTGTGAATGTTGTGTTTCGAGTGCTTCCTTTTCTGAATTACCTTCATAACCATCAATATCACCGATGTGTGAAATTTGCCCCTCGCTTTCTGTGACGCTTCTCAGTTCGCTGGTTTTGCAAAAAAGCGACCATCGTGCGAAGCATCTGACCTTTTCAGAGCTCTGACCTTTGAGGTTCCTTTTTCGAAATTTTGCTTGTTTACAAGCAAAAGGAAGGAGACTAGCGGTTAAGTTGGGTAATCTCGAACCACATTCTTGTTAACTCTCAAGGGACTGTTTTAATTTCTCAAGGGAATACTTTCCGCTGTGGGTGATCAAAGCGCGTGACTTGTAAAGTGTCACTCTATAGTTGTGCTTCAGCACTTCAGTTCTTGTAGAAAAAACGTGACTTGTCAAATTTACAAACGTTATATAACAATTAAAAACGTGAGTAGCCCAAATCTTACGTGACATAACCAATTTAGAATGTGAGGGGTTCAGCGCTTGAAGACAGCGAAGTTTAAAACGATTAAGAACGCAATTTGTACTGGTACAAGTCTTTAGGCTCTAATATTAATTTAACCTAAAACAATTAACAACGCAAATTTGCACTGGTTCAAGTCTTTCACACACTAAAACGTTGCTAATAGTTAACCAAAGGGAACTCATTTCGTGACAATTGATTATTTCTGCTGAGTTGCACAATTTAGAATTGCAACATTCAATGCAGGTGTGAAATGATATTTACAAGTTTTTTTGTAGCCTGTTGTGAAATTACTTCCGGTGGAAGCAGTAAACACTAAAAGTTTTTGCTTCTGTTCAGAAGTTAATGCATCGCCCGATTAAAAAAAAAAACAGCAACTGTTTTACTGGAAATGTAGTCGTTAGAAATGGCATGTGTAGCCGTAAGGTAAAAAATAACGCGAGGAGAAGCGGCTTCTGGTAATATCCAAGCGAAAATTTACTTCTCAATGTGGGGTTAAGATTGCGTGACGAGACAAAAGGTAACTCTGTCGTGCGTAACCTTTATCGGGAAGCCTGCATTAAGCCGAGTAGAAATCTTTCTAACTCGAAAGGAAACAACTATTTCGATTAAAGGCAAGCGTCAAAGTTTACCATTTTTAACCAAGCCAAAGTATATGAGTCGCAAAGCGCCCAGCCGTCGCGACTGACAAATACAGCATTTCCTCCGCGAAAATAAAAAAAATGCTTGAACTGAAAGACGTTTGAATTCTTCCATGATATGTTCGAACAACAATGCCCAGGATAAACCTTCTACTCATACTAACTTCATGCAAAAATGTCGATATCTCGAAGAGATCTTTGATTAAACATACGGACATGTCTCTGGTCCAATAACTGTTCTCTTTTCGTTTGATTAGTTTGTTCAGAAAATTTGACAGCCTGCTGACGGGAAATGTGCGTTTTTTGATCAGGGAGCAGCGCTATTGAATCAAACAAAAAGCTGAGGGGCGCTCTTCTATATGTTATTATCGAATAAGTGATAATAACTAAATTAATTACTTAATTACTTAATTTTAATTAATTACTTAATGTTAAATGACGTATGCGATTATTAGGAACAATATGAAATGACGCACAACATATTACAACATATTAGCAACATATTAATCAACAACGAGATAATTACTAATTAAATCTTAAATGTTACAAGAACTAATTAGCAACAAAGTATTAAATGACGCACGAGATATTAGCACCAAAAATTTTAAAGGGCGCACAAGATAATTAACAACAGTTCAAAATGACGCATATCATATTAGCAACAATGTAAAATGATGTACGAAAGATTTTTTATACTTTCAAGTTAAAATAAACTAAATCAAGTTATTAGCAACAATGTAAAATGACGTACAAAATATGTCTTAACTTTCATGTCAGATTAAAACAAAATTAAACGAGATTGTTAGTAACAATGTAAAATTACGCACGAGATACGCACTAAATATCTACAGACAAACAACGCTAAACACGCTATTCACAGTTGGTCGAAATTTTCAAGATTTGTTCTAACTTGAAAGCAAAAAAAAACATATTTCGTACCTCATTTTACATTGTTGCTAATTATCTCGTTTTATTTTGTTTTATTTCATTTCGAAAGCAAAGTTCAATAGTTCATAGTTTAATTTTGTTAAATTAATTTTAATTCAAGTTCATTGTTTTATTTTGTTTAACTAAATTTTGGAAGTAAAAGAAACATATTTCCTACGTCATTTTACACTATTGCTAATTATCTCGATTAATTTAGTGTTATTTTAACATGAAAGTAAAAAATATTTGTTACGTCATTTTACATTGTTGTTTATATGTTATGCGTCACTGTTGTTAATTATCTTGTGCGTCATTTGACATTGTTGTTGCTAATTAACTGTTGTTGATTATATGATTCACATTGTTGCTAATTAGCTCTTGTAACATTTAAGGCTTAATTACTAATTATCTCGTTAGCTATATCATCCACATTGTTGCTAATTCGCTATTGTAACATTTAAGATTTAATTACTTATTATCTCGTTGTTAATTATATTCACATTGTTGCTAATTTGTTGTGCGTCATTTCATATTGTTGCTAATAATCGCATACGTCATTTAACATTAAGTAATTATCACTAATTCGATAATAACAAATAAAAGCGCGCCCCTCTGCTTTTTGCTTGATTTAATAGCGCTGCTCTCTGATCAAGGAACGAACCTTTCACCTGACCTCCACTAGGCTAAACAATGTCAAATTTTCTGAACAAACTATTTAAAGGAAAAGAAAGTTATCGGACCAGAGATATGTCCGTCATACCTTGCCCAAAAAGGAGCCTCAAAGGTCAGTGGTCTGAAAAGGTCCAAAGCTTCGCACGATGGTCGCATTTTTACAAAACCAGCAAAGTAGGCGTCATGGAAAACGAGGGGCAAAGTTCACACATCGGTGATATTGATGGGCAAGAAGGCAATTCAGAGAAAGAAGCGCACCAAACACAACATTCACAGCAACCGGAGTACAAGAATCAAACCGAAGAGAAGTTGAGTTTGGAGGATCTAAAGACATCACCTGGTTTTGAAGAATTCGAGGCCGCTGTCGCACTGAAAGATCTGGATGAAGAGACTGCTTTACTGCTGTGGGAGGTCTATATAGTCATTGTAAATAGACCAAAGACCTTGTCTACCTTTTATTTACGAACGCAACTGAACTGCAATTAAGGCATGTTCAACTCGTAAATATTACTGCTAGTCCTACTGCTTTTTAATGCCGGACAGGTATACTGTAAATTTTAAGGCAGAAATGTTTAGTCACATTATTGTGAATTATGTTATTTTAAAAAGCTCTAACAAAGCTTGCTAAGATCACCCTGTTACCAGACAAGTATTTGTTGAAAAAAGAGATCTAAGTTAGGAAAAATGTGGCAAATAAAGTGATTGAGCGATTGAGTTATTGATTGATCGTTTGTGGGGCCTTAAAGCACAGGTAGCCCAAGCTCCTTGAGAGCCGTAAACATTAAATGACATTGCGTAATAACCTAAACATGAGAGTTTGTATGAGAATGTAACGATCGTACGTAGCAGTTCGAAATATGTCATATAATGAACGGCTCATCAGAACAGCGATGAACAAGGGGGGGGGGGGGGGGGGACGGGAAGGAAGTGACAGGACCCTGGAACCCAACCTTCTCAGAGACGAGTTTTCAAAATAGCCGCCATTTTGAAAACTCGTCGCCGAGAAGGCCCTGGGGACGAGGTTGCCTGGAACCAAGATAACATAATCTCACGATTTTTAACCCGTAACGTTTCTTTAACCGTTTAATTTTTCTTTTGTCCTACGGTGCTAACTGCTGTAACATTTGCTAGGAATGCACTTTCTCACACTACAAGATTTCGATGAAGATTTCATGTAAAAATGTACAATATTTTACTTTGGCGCATGCGTATAAGCCAAAATTTGGACTTATTGTTTTTTTTGTTGCTGTTGTTGTAATGCGGAACAGTTCAGATTTTTTTCTTCCTGCTTCTTTCCTTTTCGTTTTTCTCTGTCTTCTTATTCTTACAACCTTCTACTCTGTACATTCTTTCTTATGGCCTGTGTACAGCCGTCCCCTCCCCTCAAAAAATCGAGAACAAACAACGCTAAACACGCTGTTCACAGTTTGGCGAAAGTTTCAAGATTCGGGCGAGATGACGTCATCTTTGTGATAAAAATCAGCCAATGAACGTGCAAAAACTTGACAGTTATTGTAAAATTTAAACAGAGATATTTTGTACGTATCCCGTGCGTAATTTTATATTGTTGCTTATTATCTCGTGTAATTATAATTTAGTTTTATTTTAAGTCAAATGTAAAAAGCAATTTTCGTGCGTCATTTTACATTGTTGCTAAAAGTGGTTTAATTTACTTTTTTTATTAGAAAGTAAAACACATACTTCGTACGCCATTTTACATTGTTGCTAATTGTCTCGTTTAATTTAGTTTCATTAAATTTTGGAAGTAAAACACTTGTCTCGTTCGTCATTTTGCATTGTTGCTATTATGTCATGAGTCTTTTTGAACTGTTACTAATTATCTCGTGCGTCTTTTAATACTTTGTTACTAATTAGTTCGTATTTTGTTTAATTTTCATTCTTATTATCTTATTATCTAGTAATAAAAATACTTTACTCTCGTGCGTCATTTAACATTCCGTTGCTAATTATATCGTGCGTCATTTGACATTGTTGTTGTTAATTATTATCTCATTAACAATGTTACTAATAGGTCCTAATTTGTTGTACGTCATTGTATATCGGTTGCTAATAATCTCGTGCGTCATTTGACATTTTTTGTTAATTATCCCGTTGCTAATTATCTCATTCACACTGTTGCTAATACGTTATGCGTCATTTCATATTGTTGCTAATAAGCGTGTGCGTCATTTAACATTTAGTAATTATCACTTATTGCATAATAACACATGTAAAAACGCACCCCTCTGTTTTTTTTGTTTTGTTCAATTGCGCTGTTCCTGACTGTGATTTACATTCATATATCAAGGAACGAGCAGGCTGAACGATGTCTAATTTTCTGAACAAATTATTCAAACGAAAAGAAAACAGTTATCGGATCAGAGATATGTTCGTATGCCCAAAAAGGAGCGTCAAAGGTCAAGAGTCTGAAAAGGTCCGAAGTTTCGCACAATGGTCGCTCTTTTACAAAACCAGCAAAGGAAGCGTCAGAGAAAACGAGGAAAAAACGTCATACATCGATGATATTGATGGGCATGAAAGTAATTTAGAGAAGGAAGCACACCAAACACAACATTCACAGCAACCGGAGTACAAGAATCAATCCAAAAAGAAAATGAGTTTGGAAGATCTGAAGAGGACATCCCCACCTGGATTTGAAGAGTTCGAGACCGCTGTTGCACTGAAAGAACTGGACGAGGAAATTGCCTTACTGCTGTGGGAGGACATTTTTAAACCATTGAGCAGCCATTTCAAATCATTGCAAGAAGAGAAGTCGCTGCAATATACCAGTATATACAGTCATTGTAAATAGATCTGGTCCTGACTGTTCATTACAAAACGGAACTGAACTACAATTAGGTTGTGTTTTATTCGTAAATATTACTGCTAGTCCTAATCATTTTTAATGACAGGTATACTGTGAATCTTAAGAGAGAAATGTTTTACTCGTTACCGCGAGTACCATTCCTTTTTAATGAAAGGTGAACTGTAAATTTTAAGGCATAAATGTTTTGTCACTTTATTGTGAATTATTATTTTGAAAAGCTCAATCAAGTTTGCTTAAATCATCCAGTTACTTGTTACTTGTGTTGAAAAAAAGTGATGTAAGTAATAAGGAAAAAAGTAGCAAATAAAGTGAGTGAAAGGTAGAGTGATTGTTCGATCGTAGCTTGTTGAGAGCGGTGAACATTGAAGTACCATTAAATGACATTGCATTACAACCTAAATGTAAGAGTTTTTATGCAAAGGTAATGATTCTTTAATGGTACATTGAAGTTCGAAATATGGCAAAGAATTTCAAAGGGAGCGGAGGAGCCAAATTAGACCTTTGTTAATATTAAAATGTTCGATTTTTTCGTTGCGCTTGTCATACGTTTTCTGATCTTTTGTTTACGCGACGGTAAAACCAGCGAGAATCCTGTTGCGCTTGGCGTAGCCGCAGGCACAGTGACGGTAGGCGCCACAAGAACGTTACGCAGTAAAAAAATGATACGACAAACGGCACTTCGCTTCCGTCACCAGTATGTTGCGGTTCACATCGAATTAGTCACGTGGTACTATGTTTCTTTCCTCGTTCTCTATTTTTTCTTCTTGGCTATTCGTGCCTTGCTCGGAAAGCTTCGCTTTCCGTTAGTTGGCTTTCGGACAACGAACAAATGAAAACCCCGCTGCGATTACGCAACAGACCATTAAAAGAGTTCCCTGCTGGCTTAACCGTCGCGTAAACAAAAAGATCGGATAACGTATGACAAGCGCTTCGAAATAGATCGAACATTTTAATATTTACAAAGGGCGAATTTGGCTCCTCTGCTCCCTGTGAGAATTTCAAAAGAAATGAAATCTTAATATTACTTCTTCTCTTCAGTGTGTGACTTAGAGAGCAGGGATGGCGCAGTGGTGAGAGCGGAAAATCCCTGTGTAGGCCTTCAGTAAGGAAGTGCCCTCCTCCCGCTCCAATCCCATCCCCTCCCCGCCTCTGGAAGTGCCAATTGTTGGACTGAGCCCGACATTTTCGTCTCAAAGTTGCTAAGCAACTGCTAGCGCCATCATTGCATGAAATTAAGCTTTAGCAGGCTTGCAGCTGAAAGAGGGCCGACCATATGAAGGGCGGGGAAGGAGGTAGAGGCAAGGCTCCTCGTGCCGTCAGGAGACTGTAATTGCCCTTTCCAAAGTCCTTTCCAATATTACATTTTCTTTCAGTATGTGGTTGCGTCGTCACCATGAGGGTGACAAGCGCTTATCACTTGTTTTTGCGACGATCGTCGACTCGTGGCTAGTCTAGTAGGCTATAAATGACCTATTAAAGTTACTTTCGAGTTAAATTTCTCACAGCCCTCCATTTTCTCGAATTTTTTTTCGATCGATGAACGCGGGAAAAGATCATGAGAGAGCTGGACGCAAGCGCAAAACAGGAGGCGCAGGGGGTGCTTTGCACTCGCGCTTCTCTCGCGTTCTTTTGCGTTGAAAAATAGTGGGGCTGTGAACAGTTTACCCTCGAGTAAAACTGGTGAAAAGCTTGTAAGTGATCTATTAAAATTTAGACCCTCCCTCTGTAATATAGTCTGTGTTTAAAGCCGTAGAGCTCGAGATTTCTATTTAACAATTAGACGGCGAGCTCGAGGTTTCTATCGTATGATAGTTGGCGAGGGGCAAAGCCCCGAGCCAACTATCAAAAGCCGGTAGAAACCGAGAGCGAGCCGTCTAATTGTTTTAGCATAACCCACTGACAGATCTATTTAACTTTGAATATCGCTAGAATTGATTTATTGAAGGTTTTTGATCGATAAAATTAAGCGAAAACTAAGCGCGCGCTCCGAGAGCCGTTTACCAATCAGATTGCGCGATTACCAATAGACGGTCAGTGTGGTTATGCTAAGAGGTGATAGTTGATGAGACGGAAAGCGGAATCAACTGTCAACATTTTCTTTGTCTGTATCGAGTTATAAAAACACTCATATAAGTTTGGGAGACCTCGAAAAAGCTACGGTAACACTCGCAAACGGCCCGTGTTTTCGCAGCATTTTTTTTTTTCTTTCCTTGTTCTCCCGTAGCCGCGTGGGCGGCTTTCAAAGGGGAAGGAGAAAGTTCGAGCGCGAAGCGCGCGGTGCGAGGAGAGAGCGCGAAGAACGCCGGCCACGCAGGCTAGTTCTCCCGATGAAACTTTCACTTGTGTTCCTATAAGTCAAAAGAAACACGGAAAATATTTTATATTTCTTAGAAAGTGTCTTTTCCGAGATGACATTCAAATTGGAAGGGTTCATTTGAAAAAATAACCAATTGAAAAATTGCCATCATTGATATTTCCATTTGAAAACACGGAATCTGGGATGAAAACTGATTTGGGCCACAAAAAATAAAGGCAGTGAATCATCAACAAGGACCGCATCTTCTCATTTACTGTTCGTTGTAAGACCGTAAATGGGAGGCGCGGTGGCCAAGAGTAATAATAGTAATAATAAACAGTAGAAGTCCGTCTTGGTGTAGGCCTGTCACGATTTTTATTTAGCATCTACAGAAGACGCTTACTTTGGAAAGCTTCCGATACAATCTATCATTGACATTAATATCGTTGCCGAAGTCTAAACGCCTGTAAAATTCCCACTAAAAATGACATACTGAATGTTGATTAGCCGATAAAATAAATGTCACGCTGGCCCGATTTATTGACTTAACTAGAACCGGAACTACGCTTTTGTGGACGTCTGCATATCTAAAAATAACTTTTCTGTCTTCGACATATCCCGGCCGACGCCCTCTAAGTCCCTCTCTGTCCCCTCATCCTCTCTTGCGGTAGCCTAATGATTAGTGCGCCGGACTCTGGATCGAGCGGTCCGGGTTCGAGCACTGACCGGGGTCATTGTGTTGTGTTCTTGGGCAAGACACTTAACTCTCATAATGCCTCTCTCCACCCAGGTGTTTACTGTAATAAACACAAAATGCTGGGAAGGGTACCCTGCGATGGACTAGCATTCCATTCAGGGGGGAGTAGAAATATTCCTAGCCGCTTAATGCTACGGAAACCGGGATAAGCTCCGGCAGTATGGGCCCCATAGCTCGAGGCTTCCCCTTTTTATTACTAAAGAAACAAAACACAATTGATGCAATCTTTTTTCTTCTATTTATTATTTAAATCCGTGTGTTTCAAACTAAAACTACTGTGGCTTTGTTCAAAGTCCCAACCTTAGTACTTTAAAGGATTTTGTCCCCTTTTTGATTCAATAAATATTAATTACCTTTTAATAGTACAATATATCCTCTTTTTTCCAAAAGTATCTTAATTTAAGTCTTGCCCTACTAGCAGGGCTCTAAAATTGTTTTACAAAACTTTATACTACAAATATATGGTTTCGATGTATTTTCATTTGTTAAACAGGGTTTAACGCGTTACTATGTATAGTTGTGTGATTTTTGTTACGTGTTATTATCGAGTGATTATTGCAATTCTTGTTGATTGAAAAATGAAGAAATAGAAAAATCAAATTTTCATGATTTTCATATAGTGATACTACTTCCGTCTCTTTTATATAAATTGCTAAGAAAATGTTTCTTTTTACGCAAGTTGTAACTTCGAGTAGAATGATATGTTATCGAAGGCAAAGCAAAATTCACGCGTACGTTATATGCTTTTTCCTTGAGATTGGATATGAAAAAGTAAATTACTTTACCGTTCTAGAATAGATTTTCTAGTTCATTTCAGGAGAAGCCTCAGAAGTAAAACGAGAATTCTCGACATTTCTAGCCTGTCTAGCAAGATATAAATCGTTTAACGAACGAGTCACGAGGTTTCTTAACCTTTTCTTGTTCTCTTTAAATTAATTTCTCTGCCTCTTTAAAGAGTTAAAATTGTTAGAAAATTAGTATAATTATTAATATATTATATTTTTTTACATTATTCTGTGTAATGACTTTCTGGCATTTTGGAAAATACGCCGTTAAACCTGGATAAAATCAAACTTATCTCACAATTTAACTCAAACACTCCAAAAAAATTGGAAAGTTAAAAACTCTACATTGAACGCATTTCTGTTTACAATACTTCAATTTCACAATACACTGTTTCTTGTTGTTTAAGCAAAGTACTCAGTGACATAACTGATGCTTATACTTTAAATCGAATCTTTTCGAGCTAAGGAAAAGAAAAAAGGTATTTTAATTGACTTGTGAATTTTTCATTACTTTTGTTCGCCCCAAGTAAACCAATACAAAACCTGGCACTTATATCGATATGAACCAATCAGATTTAGAGAAAACTGACAAAGCAGCGAAAATCAAGTTTGGCTTTTGTGCTAGAATGTGATTGGCTGAGAGGACACGCATTCTCTTCTTGCTTGGGAAACCTAAACGAAGAGTGTGTCATTGAGTACTTTCCTTAAGCAAACATGACTCCAGATAACACTATTAACACTATTTACACAAAACCTTTACACGAATCTCTATAAATATGCTGATCTTTGTGACAAGCCGTTGTTTCTGCCGGCATTTCAGTTAACATCCAGTCTCCGTAATATTTTTTCTCCGGGGCTCGAAATTCTGGACATCCTTTCACGGCATACCTCTCATATCTGAGGCACTCCGGACAGTCACACTCCACGTCACTCCTTACCAGTACTCTCTCCACACTGTTATTCGCCTTGACGGGTGAAAAATCGCTGGCAGAGTTACTTCCGGAGGCAGAATCCAGCTCTGAAATCTCGCCACAAGTGCAACGCGGTACATGATCCGCATCGCAAAGAAATTCTGTTCTTCGAGTTCTTTTTCTATGCGACGATCTTCTTCGATCGCCTTTTGTTCTTTGGTTATGAAAGCTCTTTAAAGGTTCGCTGCTAGAAACCTCGTCATCAAGAGGAGACGAAGTTCCCGTGGATCTTAGCGTGGATTCTGACGTACTTGAGCTACCGCTGGACGATGGTGGGAGGAGTTTGTGGTGTCGGCGTAATTTGGTGAACACGATAAACAAAAGTACGGCGATTACAAGCACGGCGAATACAAATACTGCAAGGAAAGTAACTTCGGCTTTCCCTAATGTTTTTCTTTGGACCACAGCGGCTGCTTCGGTTTTAGCTGAAAACAAAAAGAAAATATTTTTTAAAAAAAAACGAGTAAGAAAATAATTTTTAAAAAAAAGTAACAAAATGAATGTAGATGATTGAAAGGTTTCAGCATTTATGCAAACGGCTATAACATACATTTTTAATTTAGAAAAATGCGTGGATCAAATGAAAATGTTCTTTAGTGTCCCTAAGGTAGAAACCAAATATGAAAAACCTGGTAATAGAAACTAATGAATATTGCATAATTTGTAAAAAATACACAAAGAATGAGTTAGCAACGAACAACCCATGTGCCAGCAAATGCGATTTCAATACGAGTATACATTACAAAAAATTGTCTTGATATGCCATCAAATTCTCCTGGCTAGTAATAAAAGAATCGCATGGAAATCCATTAGGAGAATTATTTCTTTTATCTTAGAACTACACTATATATATACACCTTATTCGATGGTTTAACATATAATACGAGCGGATATTTTGTGAGTTGCGTAGTATTTTTCCGAACCCCGTGGGGGCGAGGAAAAAATACGAGCAAAGAGCAAAATGTGCGCGAGTATTATATGTTAAACCATCGAATAAGGGATTTATTATTCCACTATTTTTTTCCACTTTGTTTGGGCCAGTATTCCGTAAGTTTGTCCGCCCGTATTTTTGCCCTGATCTACTGTGTAATAACGTGGCATATTTTGCGCGTTCTTTTGCCCTAATATGGTAAAACGGCGCAATAGTGGAATAATAAGGTGCATTATATCAGTTAGCACTGCTACTTACTTCTTGTTCTACTCTCTGTCCTGTATGAAGCAGTGAACCCTCTCCGTGTACCATTAATCCAATGACCATTGTGTTTATAAAACAAGTACATGCTGTTCTCTGTTGAAACTATCGCTTCTTTGAAATTATCAGTCTTTATGATGGTTATTTTTGGCGCACTGGACGAGTTCCCATCTCGAATAATGATCGAGTCTCCATTCATTTTCAGAGCATCAAACCACAGTCGCACCCTACTGCCTTCAGGTAGGCTTATGACCCACGTGCAGCTGGAAGAACCCGGACGGGAAAACAGCTGAGGTGATGACGTAATCATCCCATGTGATTCTGTTAGTCTACATCCACAGGAACAAGCGGACCCTGAAGCTGTTCGTGTTAAAAAAAAAACAGTTACAGGACTGAATTTACAAGAGTATGTGCATGTGTGATGTATCCGATTATATTTTAGTTTGCTTTTTAACCCGACCAGCTTACGTACAGTTAGTCTCTAGAGTATCCAGAAGATAGATAGCTAGACGACTTTATTTAGAAAAACACATATAAGAAAAAATATACATGTATTATTCAGGGTAGCCATTCAGGAAGTTTACAACGCATCCCCACTATCGACAGGAGCCCTGAGTTCTCTAACTGAAATATAGTAACACTAACTAAACTATTATAGAAAAAAAGGTTCTTAGACAGTCTATAGGACAGAAAACAGCGCCTAGTCATCTTGTCATCTTACACGACTACTCACAAACAGGAAAGAAGCGTTTTCGAAAGAAAAGACTGAGAAAATTAATGGCTTGTTATTTGCAACTGCTGGCTTTCGCTTTATTTTAGATGTGTAATCTTGACAAGCATCCGTAAGTAAATTGTGAGATTTTACTGACCAAGAAAAAGAAGTTGTCGAAACTCAACTTTGTTCAGACAAATGACAAAGCATTATCATGTTTTATACCTGGGCAGGGGTTGAGAGCGCATGATCTGGACACAAGTGCCTTTCCTTCACACGTTGACGCCTTGTCTACAGCGGAGCTGACGCTGGTACTCGTGCAGAATCGATACCGATGCTGTTTCCCTTGACCGCATGAACTAGAACACAGGCCCCAGGACGACCACGAACTCCAACCGTCATAATTCATAGTACCTGGCAAAACAGGAAAAAAAACAAGTTTGTTTTAGCTGCGTTCTTCCGCTTGAATAATTCAAACTTGTCATGTCAAAGTCATCTTTGCGTGGGCCTTTGCATCGAATTAGGGTACATCTTAGAGTGCCACTTGAAATTAGGTTTCGAGAGGCTTTGCGAGTTTCGTATTTCTTGTTTATAATAAGCCAAACTATGTACGTGTTGTTTGCATTAAGAAGGGCACGTATTGAATTGTGCTTCTAGCACAAGTGACCTCGTGGTTAACCACACTAAACGTAAGAGGAAACTAAAAGCAAGCAATATTTGTCATTTATCATCGGGCGCCATAGCGTCTATCGTAAAGAATACTCGCCACATTTTGTAGCTTAAAACATTTTATGAAATTACGAAAAATGCCAAGTTTGTGTCTATCAAACATTTAATATTTTTCTTCTTAAATGGTTCTTTTGTTTTTAGCCTGTCACAATATCTCAATCGTTTTTAATGGAAAGTGAATATCACTCTGCTTCACAGGCGTCTTATCAACATAATTATTCTCAAACAACTATTTCTCTTCAAATCGTAAGAACGGGAGAGTTGTTTTTCTCACTTTGTTTTTCTTTAATTGCAATATTTCGAGCTTAACTGTGACTCATTTGTGAATAAAAACAATGTTGTTATGCTAATTTAAAACTAAACAAACTCTAGTGTAAGCATTTTTCCATCAAAGTTATGGAATCCGTTCTATTAGTAATTATTTTGTGATATATTTAAGTCTTATCATGCATAACGAATTTACCACGTCCACAGCACACACCAGGTTTTAGATATGTTACGTAATGTTCTACTAAAAATACATATTATTACTTAAAACAATCCACAATATAAGGCAATTCAAAACCTTGGGAGGTATTGAAATAGATACTAGGTCATTGTATCTCAAAACAGTCCTTAAACGGTGGATTAGGAAAACGAATGTAAAAATAATTCGCTTTGCTTTCTCAGTTTTAATGATCCTGGAACTATTTCGACCCAAATTTGTTACGAAAGAGAAATCTTAAGGCATACGTTGCCAAATATTTTAGACACTTTTGAAAACAATTGTGTAAAGTAAAGGCATTCTTATACTTCGTAGTGCTTAGAGAAGAAATGTTCTAGACGTCGATTCGTACCGTTTTTGCTTCGTGATTTCAAACCCCTCGGAATCTCTTTCAGACAATTAAAACTGACGTTTCAAAAAGCTCCGCGCGAGAGACATTGCAACGGATTAAAAGATGACCTTATTTTGCCTTCGCCGGGACTGCTTTCGATTTTTCTCTTATATATAAACTGATTAAACCATAGATTGGGTAAACTTGTAATCGTGCAAAGATCTCGCCGACAATATTAATCATGTATAAATCTCACGTTGGACTAAAAGCTTTGGGACTATCAGAGAAAAACACTTTATAGCTGACATTATTGTGGCTTAGCAAAGTGCTAATTTATCAAAAAATCTGAGTGCATTTAGATATATTTACTGCAAATGGCTACCAAAAACCTATAGTTAGTGTGATGGGTTTAATACAAAAAACTCTTGAAACGATACCAAAAAACTTCACTTAGCTTTCGCAAGCTACAGTCAAAAATTTCTTATTTAATTGAAAGTAGAAAAAAATGAAAGTTTTGTTTCACCTTGGTGGATTTATTAAGTAAAAACAAAAGGAAAATATTGGCACCACGTATGGGCGCCATCGTGTCTCGCCTTAAGTATCCTTAACGATTTTTAAACCCTAAAATAGCTTTAACAAATTCCCTTTTCCGGATCTCCATGCCTCGCATAAGAGGATTGAAAGCTTTAATAAATGTCCCTTGCCCAATCTGGATTATAACTTAATTAACCCTTTAAGATTTTTTCCCAAATCATGCAAGCCAGGATGTAAAGACCCTGTAAAGGAAGTTTTAATATCACGCAACACGTGAATCTCAAGCCGTGCATAGAAATTGCGTGGATTTGATCGTGACAGTTCGAACTTTATCAAAAGAACATTTCTGAAACGCACAAGTAAAATACTTAAGAAAAGAGACATGGTAGATATTTAATGAACTCCTTTATCTAAATCGCAAACTCTCATTTTCCCATAACACACCAAATTCGACAAGTTTAACTCTTGTGGCTGGTTTCAATACAATGTTCACATTATCTACCTTGGGATATTAATGTGTTTCCGATTTTTGGATTGTTACAGAGATAGAATAGTTTTACCCTAAAGTAATGACTCATTTCCCACTTAGTCGTAATGCGTTTCCTTAATTGTTGTATTTTACAATTACTTTGCTAAATTAATATTTTTAATTTGCTGTGTGTAATCGTAATCTTTATCAACAGGAAAAAGTCAACAAAGTTCCAGATACCTGAAAAACATCCTGAAATTACTTCTCCGCCTTTACTAGGGTTTAGTAAACTTCCTAAAGGTCTCTTTTACTCATTTTTTGGCATGGAAAATGTAAACAGATTTTTGTGATTGAACAATGCATTTCACTGACTAAGTGTTTCCACATAAAATCATCCCAAATTTCATTTTAATAAATATTGCAAACAAACACCACCACATTAAGGCAGTATCCTCTAACTTTCATTTGAATGGACACACACGAGAGTGTACCTGAAGGTTAGAGCAACATGATACAGCACAATTTACAGTACAATATGACAATACTACCCGCGGGTTTTACGACGTGTATACAAACGTTTGAACTGCCTTTAATACAACTAAATCGAGATTCTACTGCTCTGGAGTGAAATATGCATATGTTTTACAACTGAATATCGCATTTTACAAAACTGCAATGCCTTCGATAGTTAACTCATGATTTTCTTTGGTTTTTGTATACAAATATTTTTTGCACATAACGCAGATACAGTGGAACCCGATTTATCCTCTAACTTTTATTTGAATGGACACACGAGGTTACACCGAAGGTTACACTGAAAGTTAGATTGTCATCGAACCTCCCGATAGCTCAAACCAAATGTCTTTTCCCTTGGATATGCTTTTACTTGGTCGGATACTGCAATTCTACCCCCGACTCTCGAGAAATCGTAAATTCTTCTGTAGATGTAAACTGAGGTATGTTTGCAATGCAACCCTATATGGCCATCCTTCCTGTTAAGCTACTTATCAAGTCCATCAGGATTACTTATTCTTATATCTTATGTTATGATTCAATTTTTTTTTGCAAAATCTTTGTGTATTACACTTTCAGATCATGTGGCACCACAACAAGCTAAGAAGCTCTTCTCGTAGATTATTAATGAACAGAGGTGCATAATGTTCACCTTAAAAGCCGCGGTTCAAATGTGTATTTTTATCATATCTTTATATCTGGGCTAAATAATTTAAGCATTTGGTTCAGTTAAGTATAATCCTATCACTGAAAAGCTAACCACACCCACGGCCCCATAAATGTTCAACTTATATACACCTCTAGAACGGGATTATTTGATATGATATGCAGCCCAATGAAGTTTAACTAAACTGCCTGTTTTTTGCACCGCCAAGTCGTTACAACGTGTAAAAAAAACTCGCAAGAAACAAAATTATTAACTGCTTTAACTTCCCTGTATCGTAAAATAAAAGGCAAATTGTAATGTTGAAAGCAAAGTTCTAAAAATAGTTCACGAGATCACAAGACCTTTACAACAGCAAGCAGAATTGTCAATATTCATTCAGATTGTGCACACAGATAATCTTTTCCCGCCATTCTGCTGTCAACAAAGAAATATGGTATGTTCTAGAAATATAATCACGGCGGCAAGTTAAGTTTTGGCGGGAAACCTTAACGCAGCTGATTTTGCAGACTGTTACAGGTCACAAACTGATAACATTGACAGACATTCGTAACTTTGCTACAGTCTACTAAAAGCCTTTCTTGTGGCCGCCAAAATGAAAACGAACCTTTCCTGTATTTTATAAAATGGAATTTAAAAATAATTCATGCGCTTATACAGTATTAAATCAGTAGCTAGACGCATTCACTAAAGACACTTAAGGTTTTAGAGCTCGTAGAAGCAGCTAATATCACTCGGGTTGCAGACACGAATGGCTCCAGAATATTTCATTTGTTCTGATAAATGTAAGTTGCTATGATATTGCAATACCAACTGAAGCATTTACAGATAAAACATTAATATACGAGTTTCAGCTCTGGTAGGTAAGCTATGCTCAGTAATATTCAGCTCCGGAAATAAAATCTGACACAAATAAATTGCCTCCCTTCAGCTGTCTACAGATAAATATCCTAAAATAAACACTTGTTCATGTTTAAGTCCTATTTTTTTGTCTGGAAACAGTGGGTGACCTTCACAATCTTGAACGCTTTATTTCAAACCAATTTGTTCAAGACAATAGTTTGACATAAGATAGACAAAAAACTAAATTAGATCAGCATTTACTTTAATAACAGATCAACATTGTATTTGGACGTTTCACAACTCATTGCCTCACTAAAAATACAGCTACCAACGTCGAACGGCAAGTAAAGAAAATAGGAAAAGGCAGTTAGAGTAACATTCATAAAGGTTTTGCCATCCACCCGTAGAAAGGAAATGTTTGGCGTAGCTAGAAAGAGTAACTAGAAAACGGGAAATTACAAGCCAACCGCAACAACACAATAGCACTTCAAGCAGGGGTGGGTTTCTCTAAGTGGATTAAATTTCACAAAAGACAGGGAAAATTCTCAAGCATTTGACGTTCATAGCGAATCGAACTGAATAAAAAAAGAAGCTCCAGACAAGGGCACTTGTAAAATAATGACAGAAATGATTAAACTGTACAAATTGTGTTTGGATTTCATTGCTCTCCGCGTCACGTTCTGAAGAGAGTGAAGATCAATTTTAATCTGCACATTTTTGGTCGGATTAATTTCACAAAGCCGACTGATAAATGCCCAGATCTAGAAAGACAACAATAAAATTCGTCCAAAGTTTACCCCAACATGAACTTCCGGTTCAATAAAAAAAGGTAACCAACTGAACATTTTGAGGATTTCAATGTCTCATTTCTTTCTTTCTTTCTTTCGATCCCTAAAACGTATCCTTTCAACTCTTTCATGCAAAGACGAGACCGATAATATCGATTGAATGACCCTAGCCGACTAGAAGATCATGGAAACATGATTCCAACCGCTTAATTCCTGTTGACCAACTTTTGTTTTTGATCCGACGCTGCAAAAAGAAAATGAATGACACGCCAGTGAAAGCAAAACGCCTTGTTATTCAAGTGGTACTTCGCACTTCGTCCGGTATTTTGTTTTTCATGGACAATGTGCTAGAAAGTTCGTTAATTGTTTTGCCCAATCTGCTTTCCTATTTTTAACTTAGTTTACTTTTTGGCCACGTTGTTTGCTTGGCATTGAAGGGAGAGCTGCTGTTTTAGGGTCAACGCGGGAGACATAATTGAATGTTGAGTCAATATTTGGGGCATCTATTGTTCCAAACTTCTGCAGTGTTTTATTTTTGCCAAAAGTAACCATGGGCACTTGATCCAATGGCCTGACCAGGTTGATTTGTCTTTTGTGAAGAAAAACAAAGCGCCGTCTTAATATCCACCATTTATACTTGTCAAGGGACTTGTTACGTCATTTAAAAGCTTTTATTTTCCATGGAAATGAATCGAACCAATTATAAGCGAACGTTCTGGCCATTATGAAGCGAAAAAATTAACAGCTTTTTGGAGTCGTGTCATACAATGGTGCTAATTGGCGCTTAATAACTCATCAACGCCTCTTCTTTAATTCCTTTCCTCTGCATGTAATTCTCACGTCATTTGTTTTCAATTAACACTGCACATCAAACACAAACTGGGTTTTTGGTGTACTCAATGTCTCAAACACAACTTCCCCAAATGAATCAACTCCGGAAACAATTTTAGTTCCATATTCTGTGCTGAAAATTGTAAATAATTTGATTTGTCAACATAAGTTCACGCTCTTAAATCGTTTCACAAATTAATTTTCTCCTTTCTGATCAATGTGACAGTTCAAACTTGAACCTCATCTACGACAAAAAGCACCTCGTAAATACTCGCAAAGAAAATGCGAGCGGAACTCAAATACTTCACATTTTCACAGTTCGCATTGCACAAAACGTCTTCTAAACTGTCAAAGTGGTAATGAAGTTCTCACGCCCTTTTCGTCTATCAAATGACTGTTTTCGAAGGCTAAAACCGGATTGAATAAAAACAATCGAAAATTTAACACACTGGTTTAAAACACAGGGCACGCTTAGAGAAAAACAAATTTTAGCCAAAAAAATAAACCATAGTATCGCTACATTATTTACCAACAGAAAAGACACTTTTGACAACATTCCGTAAACTCTCTGGGGTCAGGGGTTCGAATTCAATAATTGCAGTTTTATCGCTGATAAAATCACTAAGATACGTACCTGGGGGATGTGAAGGTAAACACACAGAAGCGACGGTCACTGTTTTCTTGGTCAAACTTGATTTAGTGACGTAATGAAAGCAGTATTCCTTGATGTAATCCTTGAACAGCGAGCATGGAAAGAAAGCTACAGTGTGGCCTTGCTCCACGGCTTTTTGCGCGATGGGTTTCTCGGAAAATCTATCGCCCATTACTATTGCATCGTGAGTTCTTACATACGGGCAGTTCGGTTGCGCGTATGAAATCATGAATGAGTTTGTACATGGAAATATCGTCTTCGCAGGAGGGGACAGAGTTTGTTGACCCCAATAAACGCGGATAGCTTTACTTTGAGCTAGTGTCAAGTTTTCGTACCCAGTCTTGTACTCAAAATGATAGATTCCCTGCGTGTCGAAGACATCGCAGCGGAACGCCATTCGAATCCATGAGCCTTTAGGCAGTCTTTGCCTGCCATTGGATAATTTACGAACGTACTTTCGAGTCACAAAGATTTTCTCGTGGCCTTTGATGTAGTAGAGATTAACTTCGTCCCGGTACTTGGGTAAACATTTGCGATTGTGTCGTATCCAGATAGAACCAAAGCGGGTTAAGGCGGTGTGGTTTGAGGGTAACTCGATGCGGATCTCTCCCCATTTCAGCGCCAGCGTCTGCGAGATAAAAGCTTCAAAGCGGCTGCTCGAAATACGATACTTAAATCTGTATTCCACTGGGTGGTCGAAGATTTCACACGGCAAAATCACGGAAATTTCGCGGCGATCCAGCAGCACATTTTCTGTGTGAAGTCTTTTTCCAGAGTTGTTATCATACACTAGGACGCTGAGTGTTCTTGAGGTAGAAAATCCTGAAAAATTGCTTGGGAAATGGAAGTGTAAGGTGACATTACCACCGAGAATGTCTAGAGACTCTGGAGATAAGTCCACGGAAAGACCTTTTAGAGGTTGCTTTCCAAAATCTTTAATATCTGAAATACAAAAAAATATATATCAGATTAATAGACATCATTACATTTCCTTGCGCTTTCGTCCTCGCAAGAGTCCCGTTATGTGGCAGGTCTGTTGTGTATTTACGCTGCGGTCGGAAAAGATAATTTACATTAACTACAGTTTAAACGCTCTTTTGTCCGCGATTACAAAATAGAGAATTAGACGCATCCCACTGCAATTAACCAGCGGTACCGACAAGGACACTTGAAATCGAAAGAAAAGCTTGTACACTATGTTAGCTGTGTTTGTACTGCTGGAAATGAACTGAACTAGCGCTTGTTCGCGTAACGACATGAGCGAGTTTAACGCTTCTCGCAGCAGCGAGTTGAACTGTTGAAAGCGGATATGCTTACCATCGGCTGCCGATGAAAGAACGCTGGAGGATATCAGGAGACCGCATAGAAGCATCGAGCATATTTCCATCGCTCTTTCCTCTTCATGGAATGTCTGTTGTCCTGAAATTGAAAGCAATGGAATGAGCAAAGAGCATGCGGACTCCACTTATATCTTCCGTTGATATGTGCCCGCTCACGGTCGGAGTCAACGTTGTGCTTAAACCATTTAAGACATATAATTAATTGTCCACAATTATATTGTTACATTGTGCTGATATTCAATTAGTATTCGGGCCTGTTGTGTCCTTTGAAAGCCAAACAATGACAAACTACTGAGCCAATAAGAGATTGCTAATTTGCTCCATAGAAGCTCCAGCGCTTAACAGATGTCCAAAAAAAACTTTGACGCACGAAAACTAACATGAGCACAACGAGTAATCGTTAAAATGTAAGTGTCTTCAGAAATAATCGTAATCACATTGTCCAGAGCGCACGGGGAGGTCGCAAAGCAATTCTTGTCTTTTTACTCCGATTTACCTCCCGCCGGCTTATAATGTTTACTTAACGGATTTAACCTCTTTCGTCTGCGTTTGTCGAACAGATTAGTGGCTTGTTATGTTAGCCGAAAAAATAGAAAAAAAAACTTTTGATTTCAATGCAGCTGATATCAAGTAAATGCGACCGCACTCCCTCCCCGTCTTATCATTTACATATATTAAGATATCGCTTCTGCAATCCGTATGCAAATTTCTTCTTTCTAGCAAGTCGTTTTTCACACATCTGCCAACAACGGGTGTGAAGTGCTTTCCGTCACAGACAGTCGCTTGTCAAGAAATGCGCGATCTTTTCTGAGGTCCAATACGATATACTTATCACCAAGGCCACGAGAAAACTACCCAAAATAAACGCGATTGTACTATCCGTTTTGTCCATCGTTTGGCGCTGACAAATTTCCTAATTGAATATTCTGTTTTTACAGTAATTACGCAGTGACAATACATTTCCCTCCCTGAATACGCCCCCATGTTTGGTTTTCCAATGAGACACGTGTAGGGATATATTGAAAATGTCAATCTCAATTTTTGAAGGCTGCCTGCTAACCGTGACACTCATGTCAACATTGCCATTAGAGTTTTGTCTCAACAAATGGAAACCTTCCAAAAACATCCGTGAAAATTATCAATAAATGTCTCCTCCCTCTCTTTACAGCTTTATGAACACACACAAACCCGAGCTAATTTCACACTGCTATCAACGGCTTAGGCGATTTCTTGATTAAAATGCATCTTTTGCCTCCACTTAAAATCGTTGCAATAATTAAAATGTTTGAATGGATTAGGAAAATTTTGAAGGTAAATTTTATGCAAACTACACAGCCGTGTGAGATAAACAACCTTGAGGCGGAGCTGGAGTTTCTTTCTTTATATTCTCATTCGCCAAAACACAGCAAATCATCGCTGCCGAAATACTATAAATAAGATCGGGTTGCCAACTGGTGTCGAAATCGGGTCACGGAACTTCGCAGTGCGCTTCGATAAGCGTTAGCAACAAAATATTGAGACATGGATGACATCGCTAGCTTGTAGCGCAGCTCAATTTCGTATTTTCTACCAAACTAGCTGGCGCTGAGTTTTCTAGACATCACCGAACAACACGGACTGAAACATGAAGAATAGCAAATAGTTTAACGGATTAACGTCCACCGAATTTGAACAGCTTCGCCAAAGCACGCAAGGCCTCTTGAAGATTAACAGCAAGCTAGCGTGCGTGTTGCATGTCGTAAATTACGGTCGTGTGTTTCGTTTAAATAAAAATACTGAAATACACGAGCGAGCTTTCCTCGCGCTGCATTCAAATTAAGTTTACACATTAGAAAATTTAACGCCGTCCTACCTGACCAAACACAGCAAGACCTCGCAGTAATCGCCTAATCCGCAAATGATTGTTGGCGCTGTTTACCCTGGCTGGCTTGTCGCAATCGCTCCAGCGTCTTAGCAGAAGCTTCTACACCGGTGAAGCTTTCGCTAAACTGCCTTCGCATTTCATGTCGCGAACGACCCGCCGACAGGAGTACGCTTTGAATTCAAAGTCCGATATTGCACGCTGAAGATATCGGCTGCCAAAGATTTAGAACGGTGCTCACTTTGCTCTGGCGTTTACGTCTGTTACCGGAAGCATGCCGCACGCCACTGGTCATAGGTGTATCTTTCATGGCTTATATCTCTACCATTAGATAAGGGTGCACGTGGTCAACTTATCATTCACGGGACTGATTTACATCAAAATATACCATGTCTACTTTTTGACAACGGACGGTCATGCTAAAGTGCATTAGGTTTGACAGTTCTATTGTATTTTGATGATGATGGGCGGCGAAGTTTAGAAACTCGTCCAATAACACAAAAGCAAATCTTGTTATGATCGACAACGCATCAACAATGTTTCAGCTGGGGGCGTTTTAAGGAAACAAGGCTAAGCATCTTCATTAGAAATTGTTCCAAAATTTCCCACAAGTTTATTAATGACTTCACAGCTTTCATATTCCCTTGGACATTATTATGCTTGTTCAAAGTTCGTGGATAAAATTTACGACTTCTGGGACAACCATTTTTGCCAGTTTTTCTCCCTTATTATTCTTTAGAAGCATGTTTCAATTAGCTCTGTAGCAAACTTGTTTACGTTTGCCTTTTTATTTTCATCAGCTATAATCAAAACTTAAATTTCTAAAAAATACATAAATATATTCACAAAAAAAGAAATGCTGACAGGCTTGTGAATAAATTAATAGAACAAGAGTTTTACGTCGGTGGCAAATATAAATGCTTTTTCTTTGATTAATTGAAGCAAATGAAATCATTCTTTGCGGATAAAAGTAGGTTGTCCTTGTTTTAAAAATAAGTTTTTTGAGCTGGCTTTCTGTTAACTTGCGAGTGTAATTTGCGCACAGAATGTGTGCCAAGAATTATATTGAAAACACTAAAACGGGCTGAATCATATCAGTTTTCCGAGAATGGAAATCTCAAAACGAAGATTAGGATGTAAACGAGGACCTCTAAAGAGCAACTTTCATTTCTTTTGTAGCAAAGTGGTTTTCTAGAATCATTTGCGTCACCAAAAACTGTCAAGAATAGCCGCAATTAGTAAGTGAAGTGCCAAGATGTGTCCATCAAATTCTGATTTTGCATGTATGACAAACGGGAATAAAACAAGTTACGCGCCATAAAGTCTGTGTTCAACTCAAGTCTTCTGTTCGCTTGAAGAACTTGCTTCCGAGACACGCTGCGTAGATGTCAAAATCCAAGCAGACAGATTTATTTTTTTGTCTCTCGCGCTTTTAGAAGCACCTGACACGGTTGACATGTGCCATGAATTTTACAAAGACACTTAACGTTGAAATATTTAACACGTACAGGGACCGCAAACTGAGTAATACAGCGCAATATAGCCAAGGTCGCCGGCAAAACTCGTGATATATTTTTTTAACGCAATCACCAGTGGATTCACCGTTGCTGTCACAAATTTGTAAATATTCTGACGATGATGAATAAATTATTTTGATGCAGTTTGTGTATCGTTCGCGATCTTTGCATCTTAGATGTTTTGATCTGAACTGAACTTCCACGTCACTGAGGGAGGGATTGATCGAAGTCTAAAACACAGCGATGTCTAGAAAACAAGCCAGCGATATTTGCTTTAAGATTCGACGTAAAGCAAACACAAATGTAAACAGTTAAAGACACGAAAAGCAAATATTGCGTGGGTACTAGGCTAACAGAAAAATAAAATGAAACTCAAATTTACCTTGGCTTCGACGTGATTTCTGAAACTAGTTACTAGTCGCGCTTAGCTTGTAGTTCTTGCTCGGGAGCATTTAAGAAGGAACTAAACGCTAAATCTCGGCTCTAACCAGTATAAATCGTGGCTTGGGTTAATTCGCATTGGGCAAACAAAACACCAGCTAAACACGATACTAAATAAATATTTTCAGACAAAGAAAATCAGGGCACATTGGATTCCAGCCTGAGCGCCTTATCCGGCGAAAATCATGCTTAAGAGCGGATGCTTCCATTACGTTGGAGAAAAAAATTAAAAAACAGGTCAGGCCACTGATAATCCGAAAGGATCTTGTTGTTGTTTGAATGTAGGTGAATGCTGAGCGGGTCCTATTAAGGTAGTTTCGATTCCATTTCCGGCTTACTTAGTGAACCATCGTATTGGATACGAAAACGTTTGAAAAAAATCCATTCCGATCATCTACTCTTCTCATAGGCAAAGTCAAAGCGCTGAGTACAAACACAGCATTTTGGAAAACGGATTGTTCAAAATGTTAGCAATTTGTTTCAATTTACACTAGAAATAACGGCTGCGTGACTCGAACAAACGATCGGGGTGCCAAAATCTTTTTAATTACTTTAATGACTCTTCGCTTCCCTGGCTTATCCCACTTTGAGAGGTATTCAAATGCACATCAGTTGCCTAAGCGGAATCGGGACGAGGCTTATGATTTCATATTTTTAATTCCCTTTAGTATTAAGATTGGCTGAGGTGCTTTCAGGTTAATCCTTCGGCTTAACTTCGGAAAGTCGTGTGAAATGTTCTAGATTAGCCCGGCGCCCAGCACTATCCCATAAAAGCATCTCTCGCTAAACAATTCATTTGCAAAGGGAAACCCATTCACGTCACGGAAACATGATGGTCTATGACCCTTTCTGTGACTTCCTTCAAATAAATGTTGCCTGAAAAATAAATCAAACAGTTTTCTTCCACTTACCATCTGGATGTAAACGAAAGGCAGGAATGGCGACTATAATATTTGAATAAAAAAATATTAATCCCAGTTCGTTGATATAAACTCTCTGTTTCTGATGGCTGGTGGCTTCCCAAAATATTTCTTTGAAAATCCACTTCAAAATCAAATGAAAAAGACTGCTTCATCCGACCTTTTTGACAATTCAGTTTTTCTGATTCACTGATCTTTGGTTTCTACTAATAAGCTGCGAAATTGCCCAGAACATATATTTTTTGAAAATTTGCATTATACGCTTGTTTACTTCAGAATACAATGTTGCAGTACGGAGCCATATAAACTATTTTGCATTTCAACTTTTTATTTGGTCTACAACGCAGTAACAAAAACAATTCGCCATCTGCTGATCTTGTCTAGACATGAATTTTTTAATATGTGCTGTAATACTGGCACAATAAAACATCTAAATGTCCCTGGTTAATATAAACATGAATGACATGTACTGTTCGAAAATAGGATTTCTCAATTGTGTTCCAATTTCTGAGAGCTCACAATGAGTTAAGTCAGTTAAGTGCATTTTGTCACGTCCCAAAATTAAACAGCACCAAAAAACATGAGCTTAAACATGCTTCAGTTCCTTATCAGGAAAAAGTGAGTAAAGCTTTCCTTGCTGATTTCCAAATTACATTGTCTTGATAAAACTTGGCTTGCAACGTGCAAATTGCTTGTTCGTTTCCAGGCTCTTGTCAAGAAAATAGGCTACTGCTGAGTCGAAGGATTGCAGACTCTTGATTTTGTGTAGCCTGTTCCAGGCGTTCGGTTAGTTGGGAAGCGCGAAAAATGGCGAGCGAAAAAAAATAAGGGGAGGGGGGCGGGGAGGAGAGCCCCTCCCGATTTTTTCGCTCGCCGTTTCTTGCGCCGCTTCCCAACTAACCGAACGCCTGGAACAGGCTAGATTTTTTGGGAGTAGACGTTTTGTCTTTGTTCTTCATTGGTGGCTTTAAAGAAAACGAATGTTTTCTTTGGAACGTGCACAGATGCCACACTGAAGTTTCTTACTCTTACTGCGTGCCATCTAGTTAAAATTGGTGAATAGGTCTTCTCGTACATGAAATGCACCTAGTACATCAAGATGGAGATATAAACTGAATTGAAGAAGGGAGCCACAATAAAGTTTAGGTGTTTTTCCAGTCCACAAGACCAAAACTTGAAAAAATCAACCTGATTTTTTCAAGTTGAGTTCAAAAATTCCTTGTTCAGTAGACTTGCATGATGATTATAAAACAAAATTGGACTACTATTCGTAGTTTCCATCATGTCTTTAGGCTCTTCAGTTTTTGAAGTGAAACTCGTGACAGTGTCCATTTAGAGCTGTTTTCACTTGAGTGTCGAAAGTAAATTGCGTTTGCTTTGGTTTTGCATTACTACGCTTAGTGATTGGCTTAAAAATCTCGCGCCACTTTCTCAGCCAATCAGGAGTAAAAGCAAAACCAATCGTGACTAGCTCGCGCACGTTTTCCCGCGCTTTGTGCCAGCTACATGTATTTGCTTCGAGTTTTGATTGGTTCACTGGATTGTCTGTGTCCTTTGTGATTGGCCAGAGTAATTACTTTGGTTTTGGTTTTACGACACTCAATTGAAAACTGCTCTAAGTTAAAAGTGTATTTGTTAAACCAAACGGTTTCGACTGATCATAATTTTAGTCGAAACCGTTTGGTTTAATATACTTTTAACTTTTGTACATGTCACCTAGGAAAGCATTTTTTAAAGATTCTTTCTGTATAGAATAAGGATGTCAAGCTTACACCCACGTTGTCCAACGCAGCCGGAGTCATTCAGCTAAGCATAACAGTTTAAACACGTCGTAAAAAAAAATCTTCAAGTTAATAAGCTAGACGCAAATAATAAGGAATTAAGTTTGCTGATTGAAGGTACAAATGACCCAAAAACTAAATCTGTCTGCTTGGATCATTCAAACAGCGTGTCTCGGAAGCGAGTTCTTCAGGCGAACAGAAGACTTGAGCTGTGCACAGACTTTATGGCGTGTGACTTGTTTTTATATTTTTGGCCATTTGACGGTTGACAATTGTTAAGAAGAAATTATTTTGACGCCGTTTATGGAGATTTATTATATTTGATGGCTTACCATTTCAGTTAAAGTAATTAATTTCAGACACACTGACATTATTATACCGGTTAATAATCATAGAGGTCTGATTATGAGTGCTTCTTACAATAGGCAAATTCAAATTCTGCATTTTTTTGGAAGAACTAATCTCACTTTCTGGACGTATTATACCAATATATTATCATAAACGTCCAATGCAGTGCGATGATTAAAGTGTTAAGCTATTTTTACACTAAGGCAAAAAGAAATTTACAATGCAATTTAATTACGGCCAAGAAAATGACCATAAATTCACCTAAATGTTCGTAAAAAATTAATGTTTTTTGTCCTATTTGATTATAAAAAGCAAAGGTATTAAATCGGAGTTGTTTCATAATAAATATCTAGACAGATATGATGGATAATAATTACCTAAGTCGACAGTAAAATTTATCCTTACGGTTGGCGACCAAATTTTAGGACAGTTTACCATGGAAGATAAAGCCTCTTATATTTTAGGTAAATGATTTATTACAATATTGATAACGTCGTTTGATGACTGGTAAAAATGCCATGAAGAATATTTGAAAATTTAAAATTAATTGATTGCCGTATGTGCAATTGTTTCATAGATGTGTTTTTTTAATTAGATGAGAGCAATGCTGAAACTGAGATATGCAGCAGCTTTTGGCCAACATTTGGGCAATTTTCGTAGCATAATTTTTACATTCTAGGAGCAAACTCCCGACAGTTCTCACCCGCCTAATAATGCAAAATTGGGAGGACACTCTCTTCCTCCTTTCCGAGCCGAGGGTCGTTGCTGCTACATGCATGTAAAGATGTCGGCTCACTCGGGTTACTGCGCGTGGTTTGATTATGCCTTTGGGCTACTATACCGGTGAAAGTTTTCACCCCACTTAAAGACACTACCGTGAGAGGGTCCCGAAAGGGTTGAGTAAAGATAAACCAGATAATTCAGGAACATGTGGCGGTTTTAAGAAGGAAAATCCCTTCCGCCCTTGGACAAGTGACGCAAATCCGCACTTGTGATTAGGTGCGTTTTGGGACTGAAGGGATGAAAATATTTTGAGAGTATTTGCACAACTCAGTATTTCTATCACGTGGTATTTCTCCGACTTGGGAATCAACCTAACCTCTCACACTCACTTAACATGCCAAACTGAAGTAAATAAAAGAACGTATTTTTTTTTTAATTTGCCCGTTGTAGATATATCTTATAGCTTATATACATAATTTTTGGGAAGCGCGCCGCGTAAGTACTGGCGTCCGTTTGCGCACTTCCTTTTTGGAAATGTTTTTGTCTTTTTATTAATTTTATATTGTATATATCCCATAATGTTATATTCCTTTTTTGTTATATTTCCCAATAAAGCTAATAAAAAAAATCTCTCGCTCTCACACTGAAGCTGCTTCAAAGCGACTAGGAGTATATTAGAGTATACACATCAGTAACTCAGAATCAATTACAAATTGAAATAACAGCTTGGGAAGGAAAAACTAACATGGGAAGAACTAGGCTTCAACGAAAATAATTGCGTTCTTAAAAGGTTCGACTAGACAACTTTTTAAAGAGAGTTAAGTCGAGATTTAGAACAAACACAATGGTAGAATTTAACCGTTATCTATTCGGCTAATTGGTTCTCGCCAATAAGTCCTGCGCTGAGAACTCGCTCAGAGTTCCATCAATACAATTGTCGAAATTTGGACTACCGCTTATACATGGTCAGTTTAGAAGTGTTTCATTACCAGACATTACTTATAAGCAAGACCCTGCTTGTTACTTGTCACGTGACCAACAAGACACTTCGATTAACTGTGACTTACCATGTGACATGTCACGTGACGATCCTACGTGTGCTGTCAATCATCCAGTAGAATTAGGAGCGCCACACGAACAACTTGGTCCGACGGATGTCGTAGACTGTAAAATATCTGTACAAAACGTTAATAGAGATAAATTAGCCGGACTCCCTATTTTGAGTAAAATACATCATAAAAAAAAGCCAAAAAAAAAAATGCAATCCATGCAAAGCTATCAGGCCTCGTTGTGGCTCGCCTTATCATAAAACACAGATATAATTCGTGCATTGTGCACACGAAATGAAGTCCTACGATCAGTCACTTGGGTAAACACTTTGTAGGTTGAACACGCCGGAATCGTGCATCAATCGAAGAAGTGCTGAAATTATTTAAACTAGCAGACCTTTCCGGTTTGTTAGCAGTTAAAAAAAAATAGAAAAAAAGGAAGTTACAGAGCACGTTTCTGACATACGACAAACAACTTACCGTGATGAAAATAAAAACTTCATAAATCGAGACAACAACAGTGGAGTCAAACAGTGCAAATTCCCGAACCACCAAGAATCACAAAAATCATTTCTTGAATCCCAATTTGAATTCGGAATCCCTGACCTCCAAGGGGAACAAAAATCGGTTCTAGAAATCGACGATAAAATTGCAGAATTTAACTGAATGAAGGAAATCCACGGGAATCGACTTTGGTCAGTTTCGAGTTATCAGGAAGTCCAAGAAGTCGAGTTTCCACTCGTATTTTCCTGCCTCGTGGTCATCTGCAGGTACAAGGTGCCATGAAAATGACAAATCAATAGAAACAATTAATTGGCTCCAGGATTTGAACAAATCGATCTACTTCAAATCAATCGGTGATTCGATAAAGAAGAAAAATAATTAACGAAAATGTTTATTAAACCCAGACGTATTTACCTAGCCAGGGGGTACCTGCAGTTGAGCAAATAAATACAATTGACACCAGAGCCTAAAAAGACACGTTATGGATCGAAGATCCAAAGGAAATTAATTTCTAGCCAGTGAATTTGGCGCGAACGGCAGCAGGTATCAGATAATGGCAAACATTTTAAGACGGAATCCACTAGGAAGTCGAGTAATATTTATTAAAGTTGGACAAAAATCAAGTACCAGAATAATTTAAATCCTATTGCGTTATTTCCTACCCTTAATAAAAGGTAAAGATGTAAGTAATTATCCGTGATAACACCAACAACAATTTATTATCAGAATCTGAGAAAATGAATTTCAAAGTTCACAAGCTATAAGCAAAATCTCACGTGTACCCATTTTGTAAATTCGTCTTTAAGCGATTCAGTGGAATTCAGTGGAACTTCGAAATTTGTTTTCGATGTTTGGTGTTGTTAGATATTTGAAGCAGTAACAAAAACGTTTGCAATAAGGTGGAAATAATTTTGGTACAACAATTTCTTATCAGAGTCTGAGAAAATGATATTCAAAGTTCAGGACTATGGGCAAAAGCTCACATCTTTTAAGCGATTCAGTGGAATTCAGTGGAACTTCGAAATTGGTTTTCGATGTTTGGCCGGTTGTTAGAAAAGATTTCTTTCGATAAGATATTTGAAGCAATAACACAAAAGCTTGCAATCAGGTGTAAATAGTTTTGGTAAATAATTTTGTCCAATAACTACTCGAAGTCCTGGCATGGCGGATTTCTTCTTAATATGCTAGAAATATGACTGACGTTTTGCCATGTGATGCAAAAGAGATTTTTTAAGAAAAACTGCACTCACCGGCATGTGCACTACTAATAGGCCTTATTTTAACTTATGAATTGTAAAGTTAAGATACTAGGAAAATAAATTTTTAATCGCTAAGTTTAAAGGATGTAGCTGGGCTAGAAATCGTTCAGTTACGTTTTTAATTTCCCATACATTTGTCTATATTTTTCCCAGAAATTGACGCGGTTCGCGGTAAAAATTATAGACAAGTGTATTGGAAATTTAAAACGTAATTGAACGCGTTCTAGCCCAGATACATCCTTCAACCTTGGCGAATAAAAACTTTTGCCTAGTATCTTAACTTTACAATTCATAAGCTATCCAGAATTCAAGTTTTGTAAAAGATATTTGCCGTCGGATTCCCATACAAACACTGTTATTTCTACCCGCTTTGCCTTTACTCATCAAGATGGCGTCGAAAACCATGATAAGGCCTATTGCACATTACTTTAGCCTTTTATCTTCTTGTTGCATTTTTTTTTTACATTTAAGAAAATCGGCTATGTATTATAAGAACAGGCCTGCACTGAGACCGTCCTTGACCAACTTATGACAGACGAAATCTTTGATGAAAGCTGCCGGATTCGTACCGTGGTATAGGTGAATATGTGGTTGTTGCCTTCTAAATTTAAATCTCTTCATCCAGATTTCGCTCATTGCGGTAAAAATGTTTGACTTCAGTGGCGACTGCATGGGCCATCGTTACTGAAAGGATACGAGAAATGATCTGAGAAAATTTTTAATGTTAAACGGAAATCATGATTGGAATTACGATTTTGAGTATGTGCCTTAAGTTAACCAGTATTTTTAGCTTCGAGTTGGCAGAAGAGAATGGCATACGCCTAATCAAGATGCGGAACAAATAACTGGCTGAAAATAAATGTTCTTTTTCTCCAGACTTATTGTTATGTCTAATAGAAACTGAGCACTATAAAGCCACTTGTTCAACTGTGTTCTAGTGGAGAGTACACTCTTCAATCTTCTTAATTTAGACGCCAGAGGAGACTTGTTTATGTCACAGCAAAGACCCAAAAAGATGTGTTCTTTACCCGCAGATTTGATCTAGTATATATATTCCAAGCCCTAACAGTGTAACACAAAAACACAATACTATCTTTAAACAGTTTAAAATACCAACCACTGACAAGCTTTCTTTGACCAGTTGTTTATAAATTGAACAAAAATATAATCTTTCGACTATTTTATGTTTAACTGTCGAATGAGCGGCATGTGTTTTGTTAGTCCTTACCTGGGCGGAGAACCTACTTTTTACGGCTACTGTTTTAAAATTCAACCTGTATAGTATTTGCTTTGACCAATAAACACTGCGTGCACTTTCTAGCATGCCCTATGGTCATAGAAAGGCAAAGGTAAAAGTTAACTCAGGAAACTGACTCAACGACTATGGGACTCTTAGCTTCCTGTGACATAATTTAACTTCTACTCTCTATCTTCAGGCGGTAGTTTAATATATTTTGTTCTTATTCATATTGTTTTCGTGAACTAAATCGCTGTACGATGGCGGAAATTTCCCAGGAAACTCGAACAAGTGCGCCACGCGACGGCAGCTTTGTTTACTTTATTGAACGTGTTGCATACTCAAGCGACTGGCTGAACAAACACTATTAATGAAAGCGATACAACATTTTAGAGAATGATCCCAAATCAGCTGAGAAATTTTTCGTGTTTGAATATTGATGATACAACGCTACGAAATCGGACGTTATCTACTGTTTTGATATTTATCTTTCTCGCAGTATTGTCTTCAATGCACACACTTTTATCAATGGTTAAAAAATAAAAACACGCGGATGTCCTCTCGCTACGGTACGGATATCACTTGCTGACGGATATAAAATCGTAAAATGACTAATTTTCACTTCGCTTAACTAAGTCAACGGCGAGTTTTCGATCAAACGCGCGAAGAAAGCTGTTCACAACAAAAATTCAAGACTATAATTTTTTGTGAAATCATTACTACATAAAAGAAAACTACATAACCTGCCTACGCACCTGTTATAAGCGGTTTATTTCACGGTGAAGTGGTCCTGATACGAGAAGTATGTAACGAAGATGAGTGTTTTAACCTCAGACCAATGACAAACCATAACTAATTTACTGTCGAAACGGATCCGCAGCCTCGTGGCACCAGCGATACCCGGTGAAAAATTTTACAAATGCAAGTTGTTGAGTAACGAATCGTCAGCTGCGGAACGCATTCATACAAAGTGTTAAAGTCGTTAGCGTTTTTATTCAATATAAATACCCAGACAGTCTCCTGCAAGTCGCCACCTCGAACAAAAAGCCTCCTTTAACAATTAAAAGCACTGTTAAACAATAAAAATCTTCGTTTGGAGAAGTTGATTGGATTTTGCAGGTTAACATTTAAGTGAGAAATTTTAATACACCCCTGGAAAACACTAATTATTATTCTAAAAGTATAAATTATCATAAATGAAGGCAAAGCTTTATTGTCCTCGTTTATTTTTATATTTTAATTTATTCTTGTCTGTTCAAATACCGTGGGTACTTTTTTATCCAAGAATTGTGTAGAAACTATTTTATTTAAACTGCCTGGAGCGTTGGATGTATAATTTGACGGTTGATTGATTTCTCAAGAAGTCGCCTGTTTTCTTGTCAGTTTACAAAAAGACATGTAGCTGACATGCATACAAATAGAAAAATTAATAACTCAAGCTGTTGTTCAAATGTTGCCCTGAAATTATCATAATGGCCATAGGTAAGCCTTGGACGATCTCCTGAAATAAAAAAATTATTTGTAAATGGCAGGACTTGATGAGAATTTTTTACGGACATACTGTTCAACAAAATGGCACTTTTTATCTATCGCATAAATTTCTTTCGCGTTTTTGCTGTTCTTTATTTGGTAAAAGGCCTCGCCACGAATTTCCTTTGAATATTTAGAAAAAAAAGACAAGTTAAACAAGTGGTTCAAGTCCCACATATATTTTTACTTTTTTATTTCTTTCGCAGAAGAAATTATAGATTTCTTATAACTAAGGATAGAAATCTTTCTTAACTTGTGCAATGTCAAAAAAGTATTATATTTTCAGCGCTCATCTTTTAGTATCACAGTTGGTTTAGTTCACAATAATCAGCTAATACGGTGGTTTAAGGCACTGAGGGGCTTCCACCGGTCCACGCAGAAAAGAGGACCTGCGGAAAACACGAGGAATACTTTTTAACTATTGCCTTTTCTAACTAATGGCAAACATTTAATCCTGAAGCTACGCATCGCTTTTTTTTTGCTTTTTTGACTTCTTCAAATTGTCGTTGTTGTTTTTATTCAGAGCTTTAAGGTACAATTGGCTCTCAATCCCATATCTTTTTATCTCGCCAAAGGCAGCTGATTTGTTTTTCATATATCAAGCGTAAATTTAAAGATGATGTATAATGCTTTAACCAGGATAAATCTCATACCGGTAAAACAATAACGCGTAATTTCTTAATCCAATATCAGAGATAAAAAAAACTGTCTTCAACTTTTTTACTTCAACGATTCACCATGTCAATTACAACTATGCCTTTGGCAAAGTAGGAAGGACCAGTCTTGGAAGATCAGAGAGCAATTTCCTTTCTGAACTAGATTCTGTTTTGCCGCTGTTAGCTATTGTATTCATTTGTGTTTGTTCTCGTAGAAAAAAATAATTGGACTTTATGTTTGGAAAAAAGTTAGACATATCAATGAGAAAGTATCTTTCTTTGTAATAAAATAAACTTTGTAGTTGAAGGTGCTGGGAAATGCACCTAAAAAATACAACCTAAAAAATGCCTGTAAAAAAATAGATCAGGGCAGAATCTCCTTTACTCCAAATTAAAGCTTTTTAAGTTTATGCAAACCAGAAATGGGAGTGTGACCTGGGGCTGTTTTTTCTCAATTTCCTACGATACTGAAGAATGTTTATACAATTAAAAGCCACCCTTTCTGATAAAATCAACAAATATTCTGACTTTCAAACTATTTCAGCCACCACTTGAAGATAATATTGAGATAATTTCTTAGTTTTATCGTTCAGTTGCTCTTTAAAAACACGACGTTTTAACCATTACGCTAATAAATAACATATCGCAAGACAGCGATTAGTGATCCTGGTGTCGTTCGCACTATTTTGGATTTTTTTTTTCACATTTAGAGATATCCCACATTAACTATGCACTATGAAAATTCGAACATCGATTAAACTGTCTCTGGAACCTCACGAGTCGTCCTAAAGGAAATAACTTGACACAAATCAAAATGGACAGACGTTTTCAAGACTGGCATTTGTCAGAGATGTTAGTTTGCTTCCAAAAAGTAAAGCGAATATCAAATAAACATTTTGAAAACAGTGTGTGCAGCTGTGCTTGAGGTGACGGTAACATAATTCTATTGCCCGCAGAAACTGTCGCTGTGTATTTTTAATATTAGCTGAAATATCACAAAAGTTATTCGGTTTTTCGATTTGTTTTTAACCCTCTCCTTTACTTAACATGTGCGATAATTCCCACTTTCTACGCTTATAGCAACATATCAAAAGCGCGCGCGACGACAAACTTATCCACTGACAGTAACCTTTTATCTTTTTTTGTCCTGTTCTTGTTATGTACAGAACTCATTCGATTTTAAGGTTTTATTTTGGTTTTCTAATTACTGACTTTTGCAATGCTCTTTTATGGACAACAGTGCGCTTTAAAACGGAGGAAAAACTACAATAAGATGGACGGATAACACTTATTTCCAACTCACAGGGACTGTTTCGCAAGTGAGTTTTACCAAAGATCGGTGAACTCGTCTAGCGAAAATGTATAAAATATTAATGATTTGCTTTCTCGATATGCTTATCCGAAAAAGGTCATTTGGCCTCTGTTTGAGGGAGTAATGGTGTAAACCTACCTAGAATAACCGACGAGCGATATCTGCTTCAAGCGCCGTCTTTCCTGACTGCAAAAAACGTTTAGTCTTCGACGGCGTTTCATCCGTCTAAAAATGCATACATTTCAGGTTGATGTACATTTTCTAGTCATAGATGCACTTTGGCCTTTTAACGCATTATCAAGAAAATTGCTTTCACTTGTCAGTTGTGTTATAACGCGAGACAGGTGTATGAGCTTACATTATGCGGAGAAATATAGTTATGAGCGCGAAAAAGTTAACAACATACGCTAGCTCAGCACATATATTTGTACACATTTGTGTGCTTGTTTGTGAGTAAATGCGTCAGTAAATTTAAACATTGAATTTTGCAGTTAAAAGTTGCTTTGCGGAGCAGTGGCTTCCCATCATATCAGCGGGGATCGTTTCAGAGAGCGAATTAGTACCCCGTTTGTAGTTTTAACTAATTCCGTCGGATAAAAACAAAACCAAACGCCGCGACAAAAAACCTTTTTCCAGACCAGACATCTTATGCAAATCTTTCTAATTATGGGGTTTTCTACCGCAGACTTTTCTGAAGCGAGGTAACGTCTTTTACGGTATTGTTGAGTTGAAATCTTATTTCGCATTTGTTTAAAAATACGATTGTTATTGTGAAGGATTAAAAGCATGCCAACTTTTCTGAAATTATAAGTGGGTGTAAACTCGGCGCAGCCGACGCTGCGGGCCAAGAGCCTTGACTTGATCCAAACGGTGAGAGACTCCTTTGAATTACGCTTCGTTTGGTATCATTTACAATCAATTGGCCATTTTCTCAGTAGTTTTGTGAAAGCTAAACTGTTTGTCATAAAACTTTAAAACGCGATTGACAAGTTGCTTCCTCTCAAAATAACTGAACAATTAACAGGGTTTCGATAATCAAATTCCTCCCCGAAAAGCAATTACTGCCTTTTTGTCAGACCGAAATTACTGTGTGAAAAGCTGGTGTCATGTGCTGACAGTGGAATTTTAGGGGAGAAAAACAGGCTAGTCTTCAAAGACTTCAAACTGTATAGCAAAATCGATTTGTTTATTTTACACTAGAGAGTGTATACGTTTTATCAGTAAAGCCAGTGCAAAAATCGAATACTCAACCTTCCTGTGTGGATGAATTAAACATGAATCGCTAAATTAAAATCACTTTGGGGTACATCCATTGCTTTTAATACAAACGCCATGTTATAGATGTGACAATCACCCAAACGTACTCTAATGAGTTCACCATATTGAGAGCATGGCTACCGAACTCAATCGATGTCAAATATAGACTGTTCGAAGCCTGGCCCATTAAAAAAAAGGAAATTGGTATCTAAAAGAACGATTTTAAGCACGAATAAGAAAAACCAGGCCAGAAAAATTCTGACTACGTCAGTGTACATTCAGCTGAGATAAATGGTGATATTTCGCAAAGAAAACTATCCGAAATTAACACGAGTGGGCTGTCAATACGACTTTTGTTGCCTTTCTCGGTGAGTGTAAATTTAGGCGAGTACAATTAAGAACTTAGGCGTCGCACTAAATTAAAATTTAAACCATATGAACCTTGAACATTTGAAGGTGGGTGGAGCTGCATATAGTCATCACGAACCTCAATTGGCCGAATATTATTTTGATTTATTTTACACAGAGCTGCTGCTGTTTGTAATAAACAATTTCTTTTCATCGTTTTGGGTACAGTGGTTATTCCTTTTGTTCAACTGTCCAGAATTTCAGATGAGCTTGATCCATTAAAAACTGAAATCAAGCAGCTATGAAAATGTGAAAAAATAATGATAATATTTTGATTCATTCAGTTTTTACCGTGGGAAGATTTTCAAGGTTTTAAACTGTTTCTAAATTTAGTATAGGCAACCACGTGACTCAAGTGCAATTCGCAAAAAATACGCAGGAGTTACTTTTTCAAAGTTTGATATTTTGTTCACATGTACATGAGTGTTTTACGAGTGCTTATTTTTGCCAAATTGCACATTAAATTACTTGTTGATAATACGCAGCAATGCAATTATTCTGAAAATTTCCGGGAGGTTTTTGAAAATAGTTTTTATCCTTCTGCAAGAGAGGATGTTGCCTTCTTTTGACTCTATTATGTTCGGAACCTCTTCGGAAATATTCGGCAATCCTCGGGTGATCAGTTCAGGCACTTCGTGTGAATACAATACAATACAATACAATATACAATACAATACAATGCGGGTGATCAGTTCAGGCACTTCGTGTGAAGAGCAAATAGGATGGAACAATGTTACAATATCTGGCCTTAAGAACTCTTTCCTCAAATTCCCAATTTTGGGGCTACGAAAATACATTAGCTAGGAAACTAAATAAAGTGTTTAAGAGGAAATCCGCCAGGACTTCGAGTAGTTATTGGACAAAATTCTGATGTACCAAAACTATTTACACCTGATTGCAAGCTTTTGTGTTACTGCTTCAAATATCTTATCGAAAGAAATCTTTTCTAACAACACCAAACATCGAAAACTAATTTCGAAGTTCCACTGAATTCCCATGAATATTAATCGCTTAAAAGATGTGAGCTTTTGCCCATAGCTTGTGAACTCTGAATATCATTTTCTCAGACTCTGATAAGAAATTGTTGTACCAGAATTATTTCCACCTTATTGCAAACTTTTTTGTTACTGCTTCAAATATCTTATCAAAAGAAATCTTTTCTAACAACACCAAACATCGAAAACAAATTTCGAAGTTCCGCTAAATTCCACTGAATCGCTTAAGACGAATTTCCAAAATGGCTACACGTGAGATTTTGCCTATACCTTGTGAACTTTGAAATTCATTTTCTCAGACTCTGATAATAAATTGTTGTTGGTGTTATCACGGATAATTACTTACATCTTTACCTTTTATTTAGCCTGCGAGCAGGCTCACCTTGGGGCACGCACGATAGCTACACGAGAGCGGCGAAGCCGCGACACGTGAGCGGCGAAGCCGCGACAGCGAGCGGCGTCAACGCTCGCCACTCGCGTGTGCCCCAAGGTATATTCGCGCGTGCCCCAACGTGAGCCTGCTCGCAGGCTACCTTTTATTAAGGGTGGGAATTAACGCAGTAGGATTTAAATTATTCTGGTACTTGATTTTTGTCCAACTTAATAAATATTACTCGACTTCCTAGTGGATTCCGTCTTAACTATTTTTGAGGCTCTTGAGTGAGTTTTATGTCATAAAACTGGCGAGATAATAAGTTCAGAAAAAAGCTGGCTTGCTCTTTTTCGCGAGCGCCAATGCCGATAGACGCGCGCAGTATATGGTAACTGTTACTGCGTGGCACTTGAAACTTTTAATCGCATTTTCTTTATTTTGGCCCATCAAAGCCTGATTTAGATTGAATTTTCAAAAATTAACTGTGCTAGCTGCTTATAATCGTGATACCAAAGGATTGGAGTTTATTTCTTTAAACCGGTTACCCGCTAGCAGGTATAATTAGTTTATATAATATATATTCCAAATAATGCCGTTCTCAGCGTTCTAAATTTCATAAGAAATAACCGGATTAGCAGTATTGTATTATTTGTGTCTCAAGGACCATGCCAAGAGCCGTTGGAGACAAGTTACACTGTGCCAAAACAGGAAATAAACCAGAAGGTATAGGAAAGAGAAAACGGCCTTGGAAGGCATTGAGGAAAATCGTTGAAAAGGAACTAGCGCAGATAGGATTCAACAGAAAGACTCAAAGAAGCTAAGCGCCAAAGACAGACCTGTCTGGAAGCAGTCTTTTTACAAGGAGAGAATTGTTGCGAAAAAATATACATAAGAAAATTAAAGAAGTCACCAACTTTAACATTTTTAAATATGTGTTCAATAACATTTTCTATGGGCTTCAATAGTAGTTCTGGGGCATAAATCTCCGTGATCTTATTATTGACTGGTGATTAACTGGAAATGTGACATTTTTAAGCCTCCATCCGTCCTGTGTCTAATAAAGTTTATTCGCTTTAACTTGTCCTTTCGTTCCAGACAAAGCCAAAGATTAAAACAATAAGTCTGCTTGACAGCACAGAACTTTGATCAATATACAATTAAACAAGCACGAAACATAATTTTGCGATGACTAAAAGTCTTGACAATTTAAATTTAACTTTCACTGCTTGTAAGATTGTGGATTCATCTCTAGAGGTGTACAATTTGTTGTTTAATAAGTATTTCTATCTGAAACCGGTCAAAGTTGAATTTGCGGTTTTCTTTTATACGAATAATACTATTAAGTGCTGTCTGGGGGGGGGGGATCTCTCGAATAAAAGAATGGGGATGTTCGTCATCTCGCCTAGGGGTGGAAATTTAGGATTTCAGTAGCACTTATGGTGTTCAGAAACAGAATGCCAATTTTTAGCCGTCGCTCAAAAAAACTTGGTCCACGCTCAGATTGTTTTCCGTTAGGGGTTTAATTCAGATTTTTTGTCGACCAACATCCCCGTCTCCTTCATATGGGGGCATACAGCCCCCCCCCCCCCCCCCCCCAGGATTTCAGTAGCACTTATGGTGTTCAGAAACAGAATGCTTATTTTTAGCTGTCGCTCAAAAAAACTTGGTCCACGCTCAGATCGTTTTCCGTTAGGGGTTTAATTCAGATTTTTTGTCGACCAACATCCCTGTCTCCTTCATATGGGGGCATACAGCTCCCCCCCCCCCCCTCCTTCCCTCTCACAAAAGGCGCTGTCTGAGAACTGTGGTTTGATAATCTGCAAAGTGTTCCGGCACTTGTTTCACTCTTTTGGACTGAAGACAATTTCGCGTATATATAGATCATTGTAAATGAATAAAGACTGCAATTTCATATCAAGACTGATTTAGAGATACACGAAGAAAATGGGTCTGTTGAGGGATAACAGTTAAACACAGCACATTCCTCATAAAGCACAGCTGGATATATTTTTGTAAGAGGAGTTTAACAAACAATGGAACAGCCGACGAAAAATGGCCGAAATAAAAAACAATTTTAAATGTATTTTGTAAAAAGGAAAATCCAATTTATTGACTCAAAAGATTTTCTTAAAATCCTTTGAAAATTCGAGCGTTTTTAATTTTCACAGGCATGGGTCAGCAGATCGTACTCGGGGCATTCGCGACAAATCTACTTCGAATCTATGCATCCTGATTAAAATGGATTATAATATTTGAAAGAGCCTTTACAAGTTTTTCCCAGGAGACTTATACGTTCTGGGCCTTTTTTTTTTTCAATAAAAAGCTTGTATTACGCATAATACAGCACTTGTTCGAAATCATGTTCATCTTCACGAGCTTTCTTTAGATTCATCTTATTATTTAGGACCAGAAAAAGCATTTTTGGTAATTTCTATGTACTAGTGATAAATTTTTGCTGCAAGCTCTTCTTCTTCATTAAAAGTCAAACAAGGTTTCAGTTCCGTGACGATAGAAATTACAGTTGAATCCTGATAACTCGAACCTTCAAGGGAAATCGAAAAAGGTTCGAATCATCGGGGAGGCTCGATCGAGGGTAAAATGTGTAAGAAAATGACCTGGAGGAGAATCGAAAAGGGTCCGATGATCCTAGCACAGGATCATCCTTTCCCATGTAAAATAGAATGATCCTAGTGCTAGGATCATCCTTCCCCTATGTAAAATAGAATGATCCTAGCACTAGGATCATCCTTCCCCCATGTAAAATAGAATGATCCTAGTGCTAGGATCATCCTTCCCCCATGTAAAATAGAATGATCCTAGCACTAGGATCATCCTTCCCCCATGTAAAATAGAATGATCCTAGTGCTAGGATCATCCTTCCCCCATGTAAAATAGAATGATCCTAGCACTAGGATCATCCTTCCCCCATGTAAAATAGAATGATCCTAGTGCTAGGATCATCATAGTGCGCGCCGGGGTTCAGCCCCTGTAAAGGGCGCGTGGAAGAGAGGGTTCAGAGACTGGACTACATAGTACTAGGATCATCGGAGGGCAATATATGTTTTCAGCTTTTAATTTTACATGCGAACTGAAGGGTTGCATTTGGCCCAAACGCTGGGATCATCCTGAGGCTAGGATAAACCTATCTGAGAGGATGGATGGGCCAAATACAACCCTTCACATGTAAACAGAAATATGAAAAAATAGATTGCGCTCTAATGATCCTAGGCTAGGATCATTCTATTTTAATGATAATAATAATAATAATAATAATAATAATACATGGAGGGAGGATGATCCTAGGTCTATGATCGTATTTTTTCCATGTAAATGGGGTCTCGGGGCCTGTTTATATGAACAAAAGTTTTCTCTGGTATTGCAAATTGAAGTTCGCTAGGGTGCAGGTTGTCCCTGGGTAGAGGATCACACGCTTTGAAGGCAGGGTGACCCTGGGGGACCAGCCAACTTTTCCAGCATGTATGAAACTGGGACGGCCCATTTTTGGCTCGGTTGGCGGGGCCAACTTTTCTTATAGAAGAGCTCGGTGAAAGATGGCTCGGGGGAGAGGGTATCCCCCACCCGTACCCACCCCCCTTCCCAGGGACAACTCTTCTCCAAATACCTTAAAGTTACTATTCTTAGCGGCTACTAATTTTAGCAATTTTAGCGAGTTGGGCAGAAATCGCTTAATTTAGTGCTCGCTAAAATTTGTCTCGGTCAAATTTAATACTTGTTAAATTAAATACCTCCCACCCACCCCAAAGGGAAACAAAATTAAGCATAGTCGACTTGAAAAATTCTGTTAAAAATAGACGCGGGTAACTTTGTTCTTTCTGGCAATGCAAATATTCGTTCAATTTCAAGTGAGTTTGTTCTGACCAGATCACTCGCCCAGACCATTTTTATCATATTTGTTATTTATTTTATGCAGGGCCCCACTGAAAACCACCTTTTTGTGACGTGGGCTCCCTGCTAAAATATCTTTATTATTATTATTATTATTATTATTATTATTATTATTATTATTATTATTATTATTATTATTACAAGTGAAACCGGTAAAAACAATATATAATTATATATTCCATAGAAAACAGGAAAATGTGAAAAGGTTAAAAAATAGATTAGTCTGAATAAATCTGCAGCTTACAGTACTTTTATAAGTAAATGCCTACATTGTGCAGTTCCAGAAAATTTGATACTCACCCCAAGGATGGTCAATGGAAATTCCGAAGGGGAGGGAGGGCGCAATAGCCCAAATTTTTAAAATCAAGTATGAAGCTAAACTGAAAGTTCCAGGGGGTCGGAAGGGTCCAATCTTGGGGTAGGTATGGATATTTTTGGAACCACACATTATAATTAAACTGCCATTAAGGTCTGGACACACTAGGCGACACGACCCTGCAACACGCCGCGGCGACAGTCGCCTAGTGTGACATGCGACAAACTGTGTCGCTGCAACAGAATTTTGTCCCTGCGACGTGTTGCACGAATTCAAACTGGTTTGAGAGCGCGTCATGTATTTTCGCCATATTGAATATGGAAAACTAGTTTGCATTCCCACTCTTCCAAATTAGCTGTTTGTGCACCAAACAAACACCTTGTTGCAGCGACTTAGTTGTAAGCAGTACACATGGAGCGACTTGTCGCCGCGACCTGTCAAGTCGCATAAGTTGTCCCGACCTTTACACTATTGAAGACACTTTAGCCTGTGCTAGAGTAAATTTATGGTCTGCGATAATAATTTCGTAAATTCTCTGTAATTTCATTATTTTTATTGAAACAAAGGAGCAATTGTAGAATACCCCGCCATTATTCATCTGCTCCCGTGGTCCACAGTCCGCAGTGAAATTTTATTGTTAAGTTATATTTCACTCATAACGCAGTCCGCAGTCATGCAGTCCATTGATCAAAATTGGATTTAATCGCTTGCCACCGCGGTCCACAGTCCCATAGTGTTTTATTTGAAAATAATACAAAGTCTGCTAATCGCCTGCCACCAGGGCCCGTAGTCCCGTAGTCGATTCTAAGAAATGCTAGTAAATGTTATAATCGCCTGCTACCCCGGTCCGCAGTCCCGTAGTGGATTTAAGAACAGTAGATATCCTGAACACAATATAAAGGCTAACCGCAAGCAACCAAATCGCAGTCCGTAGTGTACCCAGAATTCTACATGTTAACAATATATAGTGTTGCCCTTACAAATTTAGATAGCTATCCGTGAACAGGCTAACCAAAGTGCATATTAGGCTAACCAAAATGAATAAGTAGGCCTCTCTAAACACAAAACATTCTGTCCCATATGTTCACTATGGGACTGCGGACCACGGTGGCAGACAAGAAATGCGTGACTACGCAGTGGCAGGCAATCTAAACACCAAACTTTTTGTGACGGACCGTGGACCATGGACTGCGGTGACATTAAAATCAGTTCAGCATGAAATAATTTTTGATATTTGTATGGTGACTGCGGACTGCGGTGGCAGTCATTTCAGTTATGCAAAAAAGTGCCGGGGTAATCTACAATCATGCCAAAACAAAATAGTTTTGTCATGAACCTAGAATGGTTTCAAAACTTACATGTAATAAAGTGTCAGTATTCACATGTAGCCTTATTGGGTTCTGGGATGTTCATATTACATATAAAATAGCTATAAATGTCACTAAAGTATATTCAGGTTTAAACTGGCAACATAAGGGAATCAATCATGTGACAATTTTATTACATTAACACAATGTGTATTTTTGAGTTCATTTTGACTAAGAGAAATGTCATTGCACTCTTCAAGTCACCTGTAAATAGAAACAAAACAAACAAAAACTGTTTATTTTGATGAAATTGCTATTTTTCCAGCATGCAGACTGTATATTGAATGGCCTTTTTCAGTGTGTGAAAAAAAAAACTGACTGCTTTCATGTTGGGCTAGTGGATTCAATAATTTTTTCCACTTGCTAGATAGCCAAATGACATTTATGGATTTTTATTTGTTGTTGTTGATCTTTCCAGAGAAACATGGGAATTTGGGCAAGCATATAATGGTTTCACCTTGCACAGTCTACCTGGGTCAGGCCAGGAAGAAATCAATTTTCTTTGCACCCTTCCTTTCATTAATCATAATTTTGCAGAAAAAAATGTCAGTCTTCATCTGAATTTTTTACATTGCTAGCTGTAGTTTAAAATGCTACTGAAGGCCATCCAACAACTGAAAATACATGCCTTAAAAAAATGTCAAACAGCTTTTTTATAACATAGGCAAATGTCTGGTCAAAAAGTAGATCTTTTAAAAATGTCTCAGGTAGTGAATGTGTGAAGAGAGGAGGATGGAAATTGCTGAGATTGGCTGAAGAGATCAATAACTGCCTGAACTTGTTATAATCCATAGTTTAACTCACCAGCAATTCAGAAAGTCCTCAGTTCAGAATTCTGTAAATCCTGTTTACAAATTAGACATTCTAATAATCCCACAAATTACCTGTATACAACAAAATGCAAAAGAAACGTCAATCTATGTCTGGCAATACAATACACATCATGGAAAGATAGAAATTTAAACTTCAGAAATGGTCTCATTTATTTCTTTGCGGCCGGAAATGACCACATGGTCAATATTTTGACAAACATTTCCTCACGTATAAATAATTAAAGGATGCGATTCTTATTAAATAGAAGTAGCTTAACATTCAGATGACAAATATAAATAACAATTACATGCCTCGACGTTACTATGACACTATCGCCTCAAAATCTACAAGATCTTTTCGGCTTTAATTCCAGTGAGCTAAGACCAGCTTAGTTTTAGTACGATTCTATCTTTAGCACTTTTATTAATCTTCACATAAACGCCGAAGACATAAGCTTAAGCCAGTCTTCAAAATGAAATTATAGTACAATGAGAAACGCTTACCTGAAGTGACCTCAGGTCTGACACTGTCTTAGACACTGTTAGAAATGTTTGTGCGAAAAGCTTCCACCGTTTCTCCTCATTCCATATTCTTCTCCAGTATCGGGAATACAAATAAAGGATATCGAATACCCTTTGTTTCGGGACTCGTGATCGCGTCAAGAAGAAAGAACATTGACAAAACTATCCTATAGAACTCGAAATTGCAAAATCAAAACACTAGATCGACGCCATTTTGAAAATGCGCCCGCAATACGGACCGCGGGGAATCCGCAAGCAGGGGGGACAGCGGGGGGACACAGCTTAAACTCTCCCCAAGCGCCACTCCTTTGTCTGAAAGAAATTACATTCAACCTCGCTCAAAGCAATTACAATGAAAAGAAACTGATCATGCTATAATAAAGAGCATACACTCAAGCCTTTGGCAAAATTTTCTTTTATTTCAAATGCAAATGGTCGTTGAGTAGGAAGCCAACAAACTTTTCAATTGTATTTTTTACTGCCGTACTTTTTCACGAAAAAGTAATAATGGCCATTTTTCAAAACACTATTTAAAAAACTACAACTTTGCTCAAAAAGATCCTAAGAGAAAGGTTCTAGTAAAGTTTTCAAGCGAATTTAAAAATGTGATCCGTTCTGGTCACGTGACCGATGACGTCATAACAATGAGATTAATTAAAAACTACTTCACATATAAGTATCTTCCAACATGTAATTTCTTGTTACCTCGCATTTAATGAAACGCCAGATACGCACTTGTACCCAGACTCCCATTTTTTGAAAATTGTGCATAGCTACCTTAATTTTGACATTTTGTTCGGTACCTGGGCAGTCCGAAATGCCTCACACCAATGTGCTTCAAACTGCAATGACTGCTTTTTTAGTAATAAACTATTTTCGTCACAGTGAGCAAAACGAACTTCTGAGCAAAGTCACGTGACTAATGACGTCATCAACCTACGACTTATACAATAAGTAGTTTATGGTAAGAGTTATTTCTATACGACGTACTACTCCTGCTGACTTCAAACTGACCAAGTTATTTGGCATTGACGATTTTTCAGTTGCAAAGGATTTTGGGAAGGTTTTTATTATAATTATATATTGTTTTTATAATTATGTTCTTTTACTGGACATTTATTTCTATCTTAGCTATATGTTCATTAAAAACTGGTTTACACGATATCACTAACTTTTTAAATTTTTCGGAAAATCGCTAAATTAAATAGTCGCTAAATCTTGCTCTGAAAAAATCGCTAAAATTAGTAGTCGCTAAAAATAGTAACCTTAAGGTAATTACGTAAACAGACCCTCAGACTGTATGTAGTTGACGAGCCACGTGACCCCTAGGACTTTGCGAAGGTAAAGGTTATCTTTGGTTTAAAATTTTTCAAACAAGTTTGTTTTATATTTCCCTTTGTTTCAGATTATGATTATGAATAAGAGACAATGAAAAATACAAATCAAACTGGTTTAAAAAAATTTAAACCAAATCTAAAAATAAACCACACACAACAGATACGTTGTTCGAAGAATGGAAGTGTATTAAAATTTTCAGTTCTATGGACAGTATTTTGTCAAGGTCTCTGATCGAGCCCGAACCCATTACGCAGGCTACACTCGCCTTTCGATTTGCAGCTTAGTAATGGGTTCGGGTTCGGTTTTATTTTTTTTTTTATTGTCTCATATTCATTATCATATGCATAATCTGAAACAAAGGGAAATAAAAAAAAACTGGTTTAAAAAATCTAAAACCAAAGATTAAATTAAGTTCGTCTGCAACGCAGGTTAGGCCCTCGGTCCCCTTGTAAAACAAGCTGATGGGATGGGGAAGTTTAGTTAAAAGGAAAAAAAATACTCGCATCGAATTGTATCTGCAGCTCTAATGGCATACACTACGTCGTTGACCGAACTAAATTGGTTGTCAAGGGGCCGTTAGCAACCAATCAGCCAATCAACGCTCAGTGTCTCGCTCGTGCCAGCAGCAAAACAGTTCGAACTCTGGTGCATTCAAAATGCCGCCAGGAAAATCGCAAAAGAAAGTTCGCCCTACTACAGCTTCGGGGGCATTAGAATCTCACGAGCTTGTTGATTTACTTGACGAGCTGAGACCAGCTACTGCGCCGGGAAAAAATTTACTGGGGCTCGATCCTACGTACGTTACCTCGAGACATCATGTTCCCGGAGTGCCGATCACGTCGAAGTTTAGAGGAAGGCAGATTTTTGGTGGCATTCCGGAGAATGATTTGAAAGGAACACAAGGAAGAAGGGCTACATTGGGTGGTTTAGAAGATGTCGAGGAGCATGAAAAACCTCAAAGACCGGCTACCGCCATCGGAGTCTCAAAACAGATCAAGGTAAATTGTATTTTGTTCTATGAAGCGATCGAGGCTTGCACAAGGGTTCGATTGTTGAAATTTGATCTTTCCCGCCTTAGAATCGAACACTGTAAGTTATAAAGAGAAAATTTTGATGTTTATATGTGGAGTGTAGGTATGTGACTGTAGATTTTTAATAATTCACACAAGCTGTTTTATTAATTACATCTGCATGCACCATATTCTTTTTCGTGGCTCCTTTCACACGTTTGATTTGACAGCTTCAACAAAACAGCTTTAGCATACGCGCGCTCTTTTTTTTTTCGACAAAAAATGTAGCTTTATTGTGGCTTAATGTCAAGTTGTGGATATTTGTGGATATTTTATTAACCTGTTTGTTGTGATCGTAGTGCAATGTTTTCTGATCATGTTAGTTCAAACTAAATTAAGTATACTTTTCAAAATGGATGCTAATTAATTAGCTGAGCCTATGTGACTGATTAACAAGTGTCAATAATGTTAATGAAGTCCGTTAAGAAAACTTGAAAGGTTCAGTATATAGGGAATAAGAAATTTTTCTTAAGAAAATTGAAATGCAATTTTAAGCGATGACCTAGGCATCGCTTTATGTCATGATCATGGGCAGTCGACCGGCTCTGTTTTGCGCGACCAACCTACTGAATAGGACTGGAACTAACTACAGGAATGAATGAGACATGAACAGGCATCAAGTTTGCACAACAAGAAATCCCCGCAAAGAACACAACAAAATACTTCTGGAAAGTTAGAAAGGACTAATACAAAAATATAAACGAAGGAGACAAATTATATTTGACAAGTCCTATAAGATTCAGTTGATGGAGATCTCTACAATTGGCCTGTGTAAAACAATAAGGAGACCGCATTTGACCTTGGCTTCTTGAGAGAAGTATTGTAAATCATATATCAGGCTTAAACTAGATGTCACGCTACAAGATAATGCAATGTTTGTTGAACAATCACTCAATACAAAAGTTGTCAGCTACTTTTTTTTAGTTTACGTTAATTTTTGGACAAATTTCCTGAAAATTATTTAAGACCCCCTTGGAAACGCCATCGCTTCTGCATGTAATGCATGCTGTTTATTCCTTGTGGAAACACTCAGCCGATATATATGTCAACCAGCTCTTGGTCAAGTGTCGGTTTTCATGTTCTTCAATTTGGTAGCCCATGGTATAATGTGTGTTGTTAACCATTGTTTTAGCTGAAATAGTCTGAAATGTCAGCTGTCTTCTACCCCTAACCCACCGGGGAAAGGGGGTGGGCTGGGGGTGGGAGAGAAGAGCCTTTGTCACCTGCCCCCTTATAGGGATACAGCTAGGATACATCTGGGGAATGCACACAAGAGCAATTTTTTTTTTAATAGAGAAAATAAAACAGTAACTTGAGCCAACTGAGTGATAGTAGACTATCGCATATATCGGCCAAGTGTCTGTAGCTTATCGGCCGAGTATTAGGGGACATGCATGTTGGTCGAGAGGTGACCGATGCAGACCAGTTGACAAATCAGCCGATACTCAGTCAGTATATTGGCTAAGTGTCAATGTACATGTTGATCAGGCACTGTCCAATATGTTGACCCACGCCAGGCCAATTAAGTGCCAACTGATGTTAAGCCAGCAGGTGTCTTAGTACAGGTACACCATCCAAATTTCTTGTTTTATTGTTCTCGTCATTGCAGGCACAGTTTACACTGAGCACTTTGTCATCCAAAAAAATGTTTTCAATTTGTTCCATGACTTCCTCTTTCAGTCAAATTGAACTTAATGATAGCTAGATGAATTTATACCATAGGTCAATAATGATTAAATGCCCTGGAACAAGTATTTTTTAATTAATAATAAAAAAATGATAGTTGCATGACAGGGCTCGAGACTAACGGTAGCCAACTAGCCAAAGGCTAGTAAAAATGCAGTTTTGGCTAGTAGGTTTTGGCCTTTCACTAGCCAAAATGGCTAGTGAAAAAATCAGGCATTAGTGGCAAGAAACCACATTTATTAAAATCGTCTCTCAGAGAATATATCTAACAAGTAAACTGTTGACATAATAGAATGTGAGGCTTTAAACAATCTAGCTGACAAAAACGCATGTACATGTACAATTTTTATAGCGAAGAACAAAGCCCAATTTTGTAAGAAAAAAACATGAAGATTTAAGGAACATTTTACGGCTCAAGGTTTAAACATTATCGCACATCACCCTCCACCCCCCCTTAAAAGAAGTACTATGCTTAAAAATTATGGCTAGTAGAAAATAAGTTTTGGTTAGTGAAATCAAAGCTGTCACTAGCCACTTGGCTAGTTAGCAAAAACGTTAGTCTTGAGCTCTGTCATGAGCACATGTACACTGTAGACAATTTCTCTGACATGTGTACCTTCCTTTAGATCAAATGTGACAAACAAGCAAGATCCAAATAAATTCTTAATTTCTGAAGATGAAGAGAAAATTTTAATATACCCTCGGACGTACAAGGGGGGGGGGGGGTGGATGCCACCCCCCCCCCATAAGGTTTTTTCCCAATTTTGAAAACACGATTTACTCTACAATGCTGAAACTTTCAGTAGCTGTTCATTCATCCTTTGCGGAAATTTTGATATGTCAACTATGTATCCATGGTGTTTGACGTTGCCATGGCAATGTCATAAATACAAGCAGGTCTTGCCAAAAATCGTCATTTTTACCATTTTTCTTAATTTTTTCCATTTTTTTAAAACAGAAGTGCAAGATGTGTTTATTTTTACGTTCCGTAAGCATTCTGGCTTGATTTTGCATCAATTTCCGTTATTTTCTGACTTTCTAAGAAAATGTTGAAATCCAAGATGGCGGATCCAATATGGCGGCTCTAATGACGTCACAGCCAATTAAAATTACGTCATCTTGTAGAGTAAGCTAAGGACTTTCTTCTCAGTTCAAATTAATTTTGCTACGCCTTAATATAATGAAAACTCCGGGGAGGGGTTCCATCCACCCCCCCCCCTTGTACGATGGTGGGGGTGTGAGTTTGCTTGTACGTCCGAGGGTTAATAGCAATATTTTGTATACATGACTTTGTATTTCTTTCATTTATTGTTATTTAGCTTGAGGACAGAATTACTTTGGATCATTTGAATAAAATGAGACAAGCTTTTGAGGTAAGGTTTAACTCTGATCTGTGAGGCTTGAGGAAATCTAACTCCTGTATTCGAAGTTATGTGCAAACTATAGGAACAACAATATTTGTTAATACAGTAGAACCCCGGTAACTCGAACTCGGATAACTCGAACAACCCCCTCTAACTCGAACTAACTTCCATTTCCCTTGGACCCATTTACTTTTCAGTCATTTTTACTCGGTTAACTCGAAAACCCGGCTAACTCGAACTGATTTCCGTTTCCCTTCAGAGTTTGAGTTACCAGGGTTCAACTGTATTGTTAAACACACGTCTAATGAATAATTATAGCTGTAATGTGTTGTTTCAGAAAATATCCATACCTCCCCATGGAAGAATTTTAGGTTTGAACCCCCACCATGCAAGAAATGCCAGTTAACTTTCAATGTTTCCATAAAAAAAAGTCACGTTTGAGACCTCCCACCCCCTTGGAATTTCCAATTACCTTAAGCTTCTGTGGGCTACAGGGGTATCATGTGCGATTATTAGTAATCCATTTTTGATGCGTCCTTCACAGGAAGCTGACACAGATGGTAATGGCACTCTGGATCTCGAGGAGTTCAAAGATGTTATCACAAACTTGTTTCATTTTAAATTCAAGGTTTGTTATAATTATTAATGAAAACAGAAATACCTGGCTTGACCAATTGATTAGTTACCCTTAAAGACCAAAAATCAATTAATATTATTAAATTTCTTTTAAATTTAGAAAAAAATTGGAACCATTTAGTGGCAAGTCCGTTAAACTTTACCGTCAATAAAATTATTTAAGATGTCTGTTACATGCATGTATGTTCTACAATGTACCTGCATGTGAATGATTTGTATTTTAAAGGACATCTTTATGGCATCTTTAAAACAACCAAGTTAAACATTCATTTTCTCCTGCTCTCTGACAAAAAGTGCTTTTCATCCCTTGCAATTAATTTGACTAGGTTATCAGTGAATACAACCTCGATGAGCATAAATTTAAAAATTCAGTTAGTGTTTATTTTGACTGTGTTCCAGTGTTACAAACTGTAAATGTATGGATACTAATTTTCATTGGTAAAGAAGGTTCTGGGCAGTCTTCAGGGAATTCCCGCAGCAGTAAATTACATTTTAAACCATGTAATAAGCTTGTTTATCAACCCATCCCTGCTGTCAATTTTTAGGATTTAAAATTTATAGAAGTAAAATTATTTTAATTTGTAATTCTTATTGAATGCAATTAAGGCAGGTGTTCTAGTTGATTGCTGAATTTTTTGTTTTGTAATTATGACAACGCTAATACACTATTTTTATTAAGAAAAAAGCAGCAAATTAAATTTTATTTTCTAAGATAGACAAACTGTCCAACTAAGTAAGACAAAGTTTGTTTTACGCAGTATGTTTAATTTATTTTACATGTACATGTTGTTATGGGTATCATTTGCAACTGGTTAATTTATTAATCTGTGTGATTCTCAATTTTGATCCCCTGAACACAGAATGAAGACCAAGTAACTGCCCTCTTCATGAAAATCGATTCTTCCTCAGATGGGGAAATAAATTGGGTAAGCTTTACCTCGGATACTTTAAATTGCTTGATTGTTGACTAGGCAACGTGTAATTACTCAACGTATTTGTCTTATTACTATTTGCATCAATTGTTTAAAATTAAAAAGTTTTATTTAAAGTTGTGAATTAATCATCTGACGTGAGATAATTTGACATCTGCTGGGTCTTTTGTCACCATGTTTGTAATAACAAAAAATCATATTAAACAGTTATGTAAATTTAAACATCCAAGTTGACTGCATTTTAAAAACTGCCCTTAAGTTGGGAGAAACAAATGTACATGATTTATAACATCTGATGTTAAATACTCACAGCTTGAAGGTAAATTGTTTTCAACCTTTTATTTCTGTACCCGGTCTTCTTTTGGATTTGATGAGAAAGCAAAAGCCAATTGGTACACATCTGCCGATGTATTTTGGCACTATTGGATGTTATTTTGAACATTAACTTGTCTAGCTTTAGAATAAGAATTTAATTTCATTTGGGTTAAGCTTCTATGTACGCACTGTACTAGCTACATGTACATTTACTGAGAGTGCATTTGTGAAAGCAAGCAACAGGGATATTATACAATCATGTTTCTTGTATTTAGTGCTGTACATGTATATTTTTTAAGTCATCACTTTTTACATTGGAGAGCTGAGTTGCCTAAGTCGTCAATGGCACTCCGGTTAGCCTAAGAAGCATTCTGGTTAGCCTACAGTTAGCTTAAGTAGCTTGCGGTTAGCCTTTTTATTTGGAGTAGGGATTTTTGCCTTGCTGCCTTGCCTCACATGCCTTGCTTCGCATGCCTTGCATGTCTCACTGCCTCGCACATTTGTAAGACTCAGTTGCTTTGTGAATTTATGACTTAATAAAATCAGAGCCGTACAGCTTTCAACAATTCTTAGCATCTGAGGCAAGTGCGAGGGCAGAACCACTACTAAGAAGTGAAGTGACCTTAAAAATAACAAGAACCTGAAGCAGTTTATAATCGTGCAGGGTAATGTTTGACCACCTGACCTCTTTCAGTGCTTTGGCTTAAAGGCACGGTGTCGCACAGTAAAATCTTTAGAAAAGCAGTCACTTGAGAAACACACAAGTTGTGTTTGCGTTAGTCACGGAGTGAACGTGACATGAATTTCCTTTACCACGTCATCTTTTGCTTTTTAAAACCACATGCCTAGCCGGAAAAATGCCTGCTTACGCATGCAAATATTTATTTTGTTCCGAATGTTCAATAAAATAAACCCAAACCAGTTCATTTAAAAGAAAGCCAAATCACACCAAAATAAAGAGTAGACTAAGGCCATCCCATTGTGTTTCTCCGTTTAGCGTCTTCCGACAAGCTTTTGGTAATTTCCCTGGCGCGATGACGTGTATCCCGTGCTTTGACACATTCTTGCTGAGCTTGCAAGTTACGTTTCGATAACGTTTCGATTCTCAAAATACCGTAAACTCAAAACAAAAATTGGGATATCCAGAAAACTAAGTCGTCGTTTTGCAATATTTAACACGTTCCGGGTAAATTGTACTACTTGTACTCGCTCCGAGCCAAACGCTTGAGTAACACAACAATAAATATTTCACACAAACAGAGCGCAGAGTATTCAAACAGAAAATAGGTGAATGATTATTTATAGCTACAAGCGAGAGATCGCGTGACATGGGTCTGACGTAGTGGTAGTTTTAAATAGCTTGGACATGTCCAAGCGGTCTTTGTTTTCGCTATGTGATTATATTCAGCCCTCTCTTCTTGTAAAATTTGGAATGAAACAAAATTATACATTAATTTTCAGAGAGCAGAGTGTTCATGTTAAACGCGAGTGATCGGCTGATCGCTAGTAAATATTAAATCTTGCGTGACCGTGGACCGTGACAGGAGAGCCGGCTGGGCCGCGTGGGTCTGGATCGATTTACCGACAAAAAAAAAAAAAAAAAAAAAAATTCCGTGCAGATTATGAATCGGGCCCAGGCCCCGCCCGATTAAAAAGTTGTAAAATGTCTCGTTTCAGGAAATAACTTCCCCCTACAGAATTTATGGTTTGGACCAAACCCATCTGCAAATTCCAGTTCTATAATCAGCTTCAAACTTTACTTTAAAAATATTGACTTTTGAAACTACACCCCCCCCCCCCCCCCCTTTGAATTTCCAATGACCCTCATGGAGCAATTATACTAGATATCTTCTGGAACCATGTATTTTTAATTAAAATTGCAACAAAGAAGGAACATATTTATGCTGATTCTTGGAAAGGTTTGATGTACCGTGCTTCCCTTGCTTCTCTTCAACTTGGGATCACATGCTTTCTTCCTTTTATTTCTTTTGTATGATTCTTTTTTTTTTCTCTGCCAGGATGAATTCTGCACTTTTATGCAACTTGAATATGCCGAGAAGGAGGATTCATACTTGCGATCTAAAGAGGTGACTGTGTAAATAAAATAGTGCCTTCGTACTAAAAAATTCTTGGCATTTAATAGATGGAGTGTCGGAGAAGTCATGAAATTTCTGTGTTGTTAATAACAGTATTTAGCTACATGTAAATCCAGCTGTAGAAACCACGGAAAATCGAGATCCAGTCACACAATATGAGGGGTGGTGAATGGTCCTTCAAAAAATGTGTCGCAAAATTTTAGCCAAATTTCATGGGTCTTGTCTTCTCAAATTTTTCTTTGACGCCTTCTCTAAATCTCAATTTCTTTTGCAAGGGTAAAAAGGTCTCGGGCTCGCAGAAAAGATATCAGTCTTGTCGTCTCGCAAAGTCTCGCATTTACCATTCGACACCCCTAATATGACAAATTATGCATTAATTTATTCTGTTAACAAAATTTAAATTGCAATTTATTAATATTTATTTATTGATATATTTCCACAGACTGCTTTTAGTCTTCCTGCAATTATTGCCATGAGTGAAAACTCCAACTCGTCACAAAGGGAACATGTTATACGACTGTGTAATACAGCAGACAACAACTTCCTTGTTGTTAGCAAGGTACATGTACACGTCATGTCATTTTAAGCAAATCAAAGGTAATATTTTCACCTATTGCTTAAATTCCAGTTGGAAATAATTTCAATATAATATTGTTTTACAGGATGGTCTTGTCTCATTTTGGTCCCAAAATATGGAGTTTAAAAGAATGAAACATGCACATGTGAGTAGTTCTTTTACTAAACAGTCAGGTGATGTTTTACTTACACTGCAAGTTTATTGCCTCACCAACCTACAATATAAGGGTTATGTAAAGTTTCTTAAAATAAATGGAGGCTGCCATGACCTGATGGTTATAAGGAATATTGCAATCCAGCCCCTCACCTCATCCCAGTCCAGTTTGCAATACCGTAATGTTTATTTTAATTACATGTATAACATAATATTATGAATTATGTCCGTGGAATAATCCAGGTGATATTCTTCTTTTTAGGTTGAGAACTCAACAAAGAAAACAAAGTGGATTACAGATTTTGTGCTTATGCCTCATTTCAACAAATTTATTATTTCAACGGGGTAAGTTTTACCAATCGGTTATCAGAGAGAAAATTGATACTACTTGAACATAAATTAAATTACAATCATTCTCTGCTTGATGTTAAAAACTTGAGGACTTAAACCTACTTCTGGAACATTTATAAAAAATAAATAATATTTTTTTGAAATTCACATGTACAGTTGTACCGATCAAAGATTACATCAACTGAGTTGTAAAGAAAAATTAGTTAATCCATTTAATTGAGAGACATTTGAATCAAAAGGTTGCTTATAGATGGATTGATAGAGCCAGTGAATGGACAAGGCATACTAATTGTTATTCTCACAAGATACTTTTTATTTGCTGGATGCCTTGTTTGCTGATTAGTTTTAATATTTTTAAAAATGGTGATAAGAAAAATTATTAATATTGAATTCACTATTTTTTTTTAATATTATAGGGATAGGGAAATTCAGTTCTTTGAATTATCAACATTTGAGCCATACTGCCAAATCACTGGTTTGGAGACGACGCCTTTAAGAGTGGATTATTGGTAAGTGCAAGAAACAGAACCCTTTTTGCCCTACCCTACCCCTCAGAGTCCTATTTTTAGGTATGTTGACCCTTTTTAAAAGTGCCTGCACAGCAATGCATTGAATGGCCCACATTTTTTTCAAACTGCTATTTAACAATTGAAGGCCTGAGCGCAAGAGACGCACTTTGTGTTTCGGCCAAATTGAAAATTGTCACAAACAACTCCAAATTTCGCACGCAAGTTCGTTTACGTGTGCTTAACATTGATCTGTATTCAAATTCGCTGAATCTAGCTTCGTTTTTTAGAAATTACGTATGCAAAGAACAAAGGCGTTTTGCAAAGCTTACGTTCTCCACAGTCAACCAGCAGCATGAGTTTTTCGACACATCGCGTGTAAATCTTTCCTTCTAGCGTTATTTAACTGTCCGGGGAGGTTGAAAAACGTGTCAGAGCCATGATTTTAGTTTCCTATCCACCATTTTGAGGATTCACTTTAAGAAAAGGACTGGACTGAACACATTGTGACGCGATGTCACCTGATAGGTGTCACGTGAGAGGAAAGAGAAAAAAAAAAAAATAGCCGTTTGTTCCTGAAAATCATTTGAAGCCTTTGGTTAGTTTTAGTGTAAGTGCTGCTGCCAGGTGGTTGAAGGACATCATTAAGTCTGAATACCCGTAAGTTTACAGCATCGCTCGAAGAACTGAGTGATGTTTCTGCCTTTGTTTTGTACAACAGCGCTGTTTAGCGCTTCGGAAAAAACGTTGCACAAACCGAGGTAGTTTTGAGCCTGGCGGCATAGAGAGTCTAAAACAAGAGGTTTCTTGCCGGGAACTTCGTCAACGCGAGTTTTGCAGGATCCGCTTGGGTGCTGCCGCGACAAAGTTGCCAAGAAGTGACCTGGTTTTAGACTTAAAAAAATTCTTTATATGTTCCCCAGGGCACCTTCCCTTCGCAAAATATTTTCTGTGTCTCATTAAATATTCATCAATGAATCTATCGATTCGTGCGAACGAAAACCTCATAAGTTTATCTTGTTTTCGCGGGATTTTGTAGATGTGTGATGATGTAAGGAGTGGAGATAGAAGTGAGAGCAAGCCGGCGGCACTCAACTGAAAGCAAAAACTAGTATTAATAATGTGACAACACGAGCAAATGTATTCAATCAACAATCAGTCTTTATTTCACTTTCACCTCGGCAAATTACAGCTAACAGTAACAGAGTAAAATAGTCTTGCCCGAAACAACAAAAACTAGATAACTGCAAACAGACTGCAGAAAAAGCTAGCTGCAAGCAAACTGGCGTGAAAGCTTACTGCATTAAAAGCGCGATCTATAAAAGGTTGAGGCTGACTCTGATCCTAAACTTAACTTGAAACGGCTAACTCCCTAATCCCTTGGGGTTAGTGTTAAACTTTTTTTTTTTTTTTTTTTTTTTTTTTGCGTTAGGGCTAGGCTTTTGCGGTAGGGCTAAGTCTGTAACCCTAATCTGAATCTCTAACCCCGACCCTACGGCCTTGGGGTTACCTTTTGCGTTAGGGCTAGGACTGTAACCCTAAAAATTTAGCTGACTTCATCGTCTTGAGAAACAAAAGGTTTCCTTTGTTTATCGTTTGTAAAAGAAAAGTCAAAAGACGCCGCGCAAGCAAAAACCTTGTCTTTTTGCATGTGTTATTTTTCGAAAACGAAGGAAAGACCAGCAAAATTAAATACAGGGCAGTGTTGAGCACACGTAAACAAACTTGCGTGCGAAATTTGGAGTTGTTTGTGACAATTTTCAATTTGGCCAAAACACAAAGTGCGTCTCTTGCGCTCAGGCCTTCAATTATTCCACGAGCGTGCGTTGGATATGAGTTGGCTGTAACGATCTCATATCCAACAAACGCAAGTGGAATAATTGTTTTATTTAAATTGCCCAAAGAATTACAATATTTGAGCTTCCCAGTTGTTTCGTTGACGTGTTTTGGATACCGTATTTCTGGTCGATGGTATATGAGCTCATATTACCATTGACTGTTAACCAATCAAAACTCAGGAATTGCAATATACCATTGCTATTTTTTAATTAATATGTTACTTTATAGCATTTACCATTGAAAGTGTGTAACAGTTGTAATGTGGAACACATTTTTTTATTCTAGTTCAACAGGAAAGATGAGTGTATTATTCTTTATGGGGACAGCCAGGTATTCATCATTTTTAAATTATAAAACGAAAAAAAAAAAAAAGAAAACATTTAAACTTGGACATTGATTTTATTTATCAATTTTTAGTAGTCATTTCTTTAATGTAAAACTTACTTTTTAAAAAATACATTTTACAGTGCGAATACTCGAACCGGGACAGTTGGAACAAAGTTAACCAATCACAACACTAATTGAGAACAAAGAATGGCGACCTTTTTTAGAAATGGACCAATAACGTCCAAGACCGCAAACAATAGATTTGCAACAAAATTTAAACAGTCAACAACGTTTGAAACAGTTGCGGACCTCTCAGGAAACTTGCCTTGTATTTGATTGGATAGTTTCGATCCTAAATTTTCACTGACTGCACCGAATTTTCAGTAGCGCTCGAAAAACCGTAATCAAAAGTTGGCTTTCACAGGCTGAAAAATTCTTCAAAAGAAATTTTCTGATAAAATTGTATTGCTCTTCGTTGGTGATAGCACAGTAAAGAATAACGAAGGACGCTTTTATTCACGACAAGCGCGAAGACGTGAAGCGAAGCGCGTGAGTTTACAAAGTTGTAACAGTAGATAACTGACAGAAAATGAGTCCGTGAGCAAACAAGTGAAAACAACATTCGACCTGATGTTTACATTTCACGTGGCCTCAAATCGTGTCAAAAAATGTAAAGTGGTAACTTGTGGACAGTTATACGGCATTGACCGACGATATAAGTATTCTGTTTTCGTGAATTTCAAAGTCATACGAAGGTGTAAAAGCAATTTGTTAACATTGGTGAGGAAGTGACTCGCATCGATTTCAAGGCAACAGACAGAGCAAAGCTACTGAAAAGCTAGAGCGAAATGAAAATAATTACGGCGTGAATTCGATTTCACAGTCTTCATTTTATTTCCGGAGTGAAAATTTTCAAACAAGAGCGAACACAGTGTGGAATATTCAATTCACAACTCCTGGCCGTGAAGAGAAAATTCACGGTTCGTAGTTTGATTTGTAAACTTTTTGCGAAGATGATATTGTAACATACATCTTGTATAACTTGTCTAACTTTATCTATCTACGATCTCTATCTACGACCTCTTGAAAATTAAGGATCGAAACTAACCAATCAAAAACAAGACGAGTTTCCTGAGAGGTCCGCAACTATTTGCAACGTTGTTGAGTTTCCAAATTTTTCTGTAAATCTATTGTTTGCGTTCTTGAACGTCATTGGTCTGTTAACGAAAAAGGTCGACATCCTTTCTTCTCAATTAACGTTGTCATTGGTTAACTTTGTTCCAACTGTCCCGGTTTGAGTATTCGCACTGTAATTTTTATAATTTTTAACTATAAATCATATCTTAATTTATTGTGCACAATAACAGTCTTGAAAACCAGATGTTCTTTTGATGGGAACTTTGCAGTGTTGCAGCGCAATGTTCCAAATGTATATTTCCCTAAGCTTCTGTTCATAATAACTTAATATAAATAGTTTATATATTTATAATTGGTATAATTCATAACATTTCAATAATCAAATGTGATTTTTTTTAGGGTTGTGTAAATATATTTATGATGAATTCTGTGGGAGAGACATTAAGGTATGTTTTTTGTTTAAAATTAATTATTCATTTTAAATTTAGTAATTTAAATAATTATGTAAGAAATGTTAAAAATAAAGTAATTTACAACATACTTATTAAGTGGAATTTTGAACTCAATGGTGTCATAATTTCTTGATTTGCAGAAACTGGAAGAAAATGCCAAAGGTTGAAGGAATAGCTAGTGTAAATATAGATAGGTATGTACAATAATCACATGTGTATAAATATCAATTATTCCACAAGGGTTGGATATGAGATGGTAGATAGCGAACGAGGGGCGTAGCCTGAGTCGGCTACAACAATCTCATATCCAACAAGCGCAAGTGGAATAATAATTGTTTTATTTAAAACTCACAAGAATTGCAATATTTGAGCTCCCCAGCTGTTTTTGTTGCTACGTATCGGCTACCATATTTGTGGTCAATTGTATATGAGCTCATATACCATTGCCTGTTAACCAATCAAAACTCAGGAATTGCGATATACTATTGCTAGTTTTTAATAATAATATAATGAATACATGCCTGTACATATTATGTACAGGCATGTATTCATGTGCACATAATATATGAATCATATTATGCACATAGTACAGTGTGCAAAATTAGTCAATCAGCACATATACAATGTGTAAGTGCAAATTTTAATTTATGTTCATGACACCTCACAAAGTTGAGTTGGATCTCTAAAGAGCAGTATTATTGTAAATATTACTTTAAGGATACCTTGATGTTTTCCAGAAACCCCAGAAGTTTTTTGCCTGTTGTACAAAGTCTTATCAGTACTTGACATGATCATACCATAAAAAAAGCTGTACCTTTTTGCTAAAATTTTGGGCTCAAAATTGTGGGTGCAGCTTATTTACGAAACCATTGCTTTTGAGGGGTGTACATTGCCTAGTCTGGGTCAGAAAAACCACTAAAAACCTTAATTAAATAAACATTTAACATATTGAAACCTGCTGTTGTCGATCATTGTTTTTGGTAAAAGGTCTGGCCCCTAGAGGAGCCGTTAATGCCTCAGTCTCGAATTGGTCGTCAGTAGTTCTTTCAAACGATTTATTTGCACGTGGCTTGAGCAGCTTAACTCGAGCTGACATGGAATCTCCATTCCTCCACAAAGTTGCCTATTTTTTAAACTTCCATTATTTAGCAACAAGTTTTTATCTACACACAGCTGATATGATCAGAATTTGAACTTTCAGTGAACTTTTCCATGTTGTTTATGTTGTTTACCGATCAGCGATTGAACGTGCCTCAACCCAGACTTCTCTCTTTTAATGACTGTGTGGTTACTAAGCAAACGTTTTGTATATGCTCGTACTATTTCGATTCAGATTTCATCGTTTTCCATGGTCTTTGACAATATCTCATCAAAAGAGCATCTTTATTGCAAGATATTGGGAATTCAATTGGAGAGATGCTTGTAAAAGAGTTGATTAATGTATTCACCTTGCAGCCAATACACAGCATTAGCTTTTAATGGCCAAGCTTATCACTGACAAACAACTACTTCTTGACCTCAGCGCTTTTTAAGTTTTTATTTTTTTTCTCAAAATCAAGCCTCAAAGTTGGGGGTGCGGCTTATCTACGAGTGTGGCTTATACACGAGTCTTTACGGTATTCACTGTAGGCCGGCTTGTAGTAACATTTGGCTGTCTTTGCTGACAGTCCTCACATAATTTTGTTCACTAGATCCTGTTTTTCAGAATACAAAAACGTGTTAAATTTGTTTGACAGAAGTCTATTACCAACTGGTCTGTTTGACGTGAGGATCACAAGGCAATGAAAACAATCCATGCAATTTATGCACGCAAACAATCATGTAATTTTTGAATTCTGTCTTTTGCAGTGTTGTAAATTCTGATAATGCGAGATTCACCTGTATCAGGTAGAGACTTAATGGTAGTTGTTGTCACTGTTTGTTGTACAAAATGGAGTTGTTCTAGTTGAAAACATGGACTATAATAAATAAAGTATTATTTTTATTGCATACCGTACCATACCCTACCAGACTGGACATAACTACATAACTAGACTACTCAATGCCTTTTAAGACCTGATAAGCCCGTTTTTGCCATTTCTAATCATACCATGTTCATTTACAATTATTTGCTTCAGTGTTTTTTTGCATTGGCCTTGAAAAGGCCCATTCAGGGAGTGGTCAATTAAAATATTCTTTTAGTTGACAGTGGAGAGTAAAGACTTCTGCCAGCAGTAATGTGTTGAAAATAAGAATTAAAAAATATTTTGTTTCTCAAAATTGCAGTGAAATTAAGCCATGAAAAAGCAAAATATTTCTGGTTTTCTTACATTAGTGATAAGATGAATCTGTGTAGAATCAACCTCAAGCTTAAAACTTTTTTACTCCTTTTTGTAGGTGGAAGGTCCATGAAGATTGGGTCTCTCAGCTGAAGTATTACGACTCTTTGAGAGCGGTCATTTCTTGTTCCAATCACCCAGACACTGCTTTGGTCATTGGTAAGTTAACTTGCAGTTATTCCTCTTGAAGTTCACTGCAAGAGAATATCCCCAAGCTGACAACTTTCTCTAGTTTCATCACATGCCTGCTTGACAGTGCTGTTACACACATGGGGGAGGGGGAATTCCCATATTAAAGTGGAGGGAATGATTGTTGTACCTACTACAGTCAACTCTCGTTATAGCGGACACGCTCGGGGCATCGTTTAGTGTCCATCATAGCAAGAGTCCGTAATAGCGGGAGTCATTTTCAGTCAAACCTCTTTCGCCGGGGATCTGGATTTTGTCCATAATAGCGAGTGTACGCAATAGCGAGGTGTCCGCAAGGCGAGAGTTGACTGTAAGGGTTAAAATCCATAGCTTGGTACCTGACTTATGAGGTTTGAACCATAAAGGCCACTTTTCCTTTATAGGCTAAGGTATTTAGCTGGAAAAAATATACGAGGGTGGTAAAGGGGGGAGGGAGGGGGAGGGCGTATAGATCAAATTTTACAGACATTAAAACGGCCCTTTCACAATTCAAGAAAAAGATAGTATTGGCATTTCACGCTTCACGGAAAATAAAAGAGAACGTTTTGGAAAATCACGGTGCACGCTACTATGGAAATCACGATTCATGACAAAAAAAGCCATTTCACTTTTTACAAGAAATTAAACGGGCCGATCATATGTTACGAAAATACTCTTTACCATCATCATATAACAGAAACTATAACGACTGTTGTCATTTTAGTATTGGTTTGTCTAAGATGCCCATGATTTAATTTTGTTTTTGCTCTCAGGTCAAACAATGGGCAGCACTCATGTAGAATCCCAGTTACGAGATCCCACTGGTGCTACAAAAAAAGTACAAAATTCCACTATCCGTGATATGCAACCAAGGCGGCGAATGGACAGTGACCAGACAGTGTTCAAAGTGTACAAAGGAGTCAAGACTTTTGACTTCTGCAAAGAAAAAAATATCATTGTGACCGGAGGTAAAATTATTGATATTTCTTTAACTCCGTTCTTGCTTAAAAGCACGTCACTGGCCAAGCTTTAAACTCTTCACCTGCAGATCTGAAGTCTTATAACTTAATGAGATCTAAAAACAAAAGTCTTATGAACTTACTGTAGATCACTAAAAATTACTTTTTCCCAAATAGGAATGGATAGACTTGTAAGAATGTGGAACCCTTACGTCCCAAGGTATGTAGTTAAGATAATTTTAGTTCGGCACTTACAGTATAGCATTTAATGTCATTTTGCTCACTTGTACCAATAAATACTCAACGATTTTAATCCCATAAGTTGCCGCCTAGCCTGCGCACGGACGTAGTCCTTTGCTCATTGCTGTAAGATGAAAGTAGGAGACGTCTGCACACAGGCTAGCTGCAGCCCTGCAAAGGACACCATATGCCATGCGGTGTAAAGAGCAAAAATCACTGCAACGCAAATTCAGCAACGGTTTCAGAGTGTGGAAGTCGGCAGCGAAGAAATTATGCATGTACAATAATGTTTTCTTCTCATTGAAAATAGGTATTCAAGTTGTCTTTATTTTTGTGTTTATCGTGGCAAAAACCTTCGTTTTCGCTACTTATGGAAACCGTTCCGAGATTAGTTGTACACTGTATTTCGTATCACCTCTGATTGTTTAATAGTAACGTAACATTCCATTAGATATTTCTTATATTCATGGCTGAAAATATTGCATTGAAGAACTTTTATTTGCGGAAATATGTCTTAAAGTGTTATAAGCCTGGGTTGTCTGAACCACTGCGTGTTTGTTGTAAAGTGTCATGCAAGATGTTTATTCTTTATTTCTTTCTGCAGTAAACCAACAGGTCTCTTGAGAGGACATACAGCACCAATATTTCATTTATTTATTTGTCCCGAGGACGACAGAATATTCAGTGTATCTACAGACAAAACGGTCAAGGTATGGCATTCACAAAAAACCGAATATCCAAAAAGCTACAGGGGCAGATAGGAAAGGATTCTGTCAAATTTGGTTTGAGTGTTTGGTAGTGGCTTGCCAGTTAAGGCTTTAAAAATGTTGTTGCGTTTCTCTATAATTTATTATATATATCTATATTGTTGACCAATCAACGGCTTGCCGATCAAAACCTGTTTTATGGTGTAGTTCATTTTTACATGTATCTATGTCAGGCAAAGTTGAACGCGTCGATCGCTTTATAGCTCACAGCTGTTGTCTTTTCAATCAGTCTTTCTAATTGTGTTGTGTTTGTGTTACTGGGGAATTCAGGTCTAAAGTGTTGAAGCTTAATGTTGTTGAGCAATCATGCAAAAGAAAAGAAAAAAATTCTAAATTCACTCCAAGTACAGTTTTGCACTATTTTATTGGTAGGAGGATTACCTTAAAAATGTTAACACATTCTCTGTATTTAAACAGGTGTGGGACCTTCATGATCACACGTGCCTACTGACTGTCCGCCCCAAGGCGCATAAGATCAGAGGAGACCTGGCGGGTGAGTACTGCTGGCACTGAAAAAAAGAGTTTTGGATAGAATTGCTCTGGAATTGATGGAAATGCAATGAAATCAACAGAGAGGAAATTGAAAATACAGGAAACCTATTTCAGTGCTAAGAAAAAACGGGAACAAATATCAGTCGTTCCGGGTTGGGAATTTTCCGTGCGCCGCCATTATGAAATTTTTGATGTAATGGAGATGCCCATTTTGTTACACAACAAAAAACGATTGTTTATTGATAAAATCAAGACAATATATGCCCTTATTGAGGATTTATTTTTCCTTTTCACCACCTTATATATGCAAAAACTTACAACTCTGGGAAATGTAGGAGTTTTGCTCCTAAGCTGTACAGTGTAAGTACTTGGGTCGCAACGCATTGTGTCTCCCAATTTGTTGTGGCTCGGTTTGTCTAACGACCCAAAACGGCAAAGAGGCTGTTAACCACTTACTAAGGGATTTTTTAATGATAGTTTTTTTTGTTCATTGACAGCCATTCATTACAACTCCTCCAGTAGAGGCCTTGCTGTTGCTACATCGGAACAAATAGCTCTTCTGCCACTTAAAAACAGGTGAGGGAGACTGTCTTATGCCCAACTTTAACAAGCAGTATGCTATTCTGTTATGAAAACTAGAGTTTGTACGCAAGTGAGCATACTTAAATTTGCAGTTAGGACGATGGTTTTACTTGCAAGTGAATGTGGAACACTCAGCAGGATACGGTTTTATTTAGAATTCAGTCAATTCTCTGTAAGACGAACACCGTCCGTCCGGCTCCAAATGTCCGTCTAATGGTGAGATTTCCACTGACGCGTAATTTTTTAGGTGCGGGAAAAAATTATAGACAATGTATGAACGACTTGCGTAAACGTGTACGCAAGTCGTTCATACATCGTCTCTAAATTTTTTCACGCACGTTAACGTACGTAAAACTTTACGCGTCAGTGGAAATCCACCTTAAGAGAGGTGTCTGTATTATAGGGAGTAAAATGACTGAAAAACGGCACGAGCCATCACCAGGTGTCCGTCTTACGGAGGTGTCCGTCTTGTAGAGAGTTCAGATACAGTAAAAGCAGGGACTGGACCAAGACCAGGTGTATGTCTTATAATGTCCGTGAAGAGATAGTTGACTGTACACGATGGTTTACTACACTAAGCTCAGCAGGAGTACTTTTGTACGAAAGAGCAGCTAGTCTAATAATAATGACCAATTAATTTAAAATCGCGTACGTTGTTTGGTGACCAGTTGCAACCTTTTCAATGTCTATGTTGATCTCGAATCTGATTGGTAGATTTATGATATTTGTGTTTCAGGAGTTCATCAAGAGATATGATAACAACTCACAAGGAGCCAGTAATGTGTGTCAAGTACAACAAAAGCTTCAAACATGTCGTCACTGCCTCGGAAAACTCGGTAAGTTAAAACACAAAACATTCTCTGGCACATCATTATCTTTTTCACATCACTTTCTTTGCCGGAAAATCCATTAAAAGTAACAAAGTCGTTAAATAAATAAATAAATTGCTATATTTAGAGAGGAAGCCACTCAGCGCTAGCTGGTCATGCGGGTCCCTGTCCAGGTCGAATGGAAGGAATGTTGGTTTGGGGGAGGAAAACCGGAGAACCGGAGAAAACCCCGGAGCAAGGCGAGAACCAACAACAAACTCAACCCACAAGGCACCAGGCCGGAACGAACCCGGGCCACAGGGGGAGGCGAGCGCCCCCCTGCGCCATCCCGCTCCCCTAAGTACGTGCATTCTCAACTTTAAAAACTAGGCCGCCCTCTTTTTGGTGATTCTTGCACAAAGCTGCAATCTAAATGATTGTTCCACAGCCTAACCACTTGGCTCAGTACTGAGAACGCGTATCTTTTCTTATCGGCTAAAAAAAACTGTGACCAAGCCCCTTAAAAGACTTGCCTGCATTTACTGTTTGTAGGTGATAAAAGTGTGGGATTTGGAGACGGGACGTGCAGTGTTTGAATTTTCACAAGCTCACGGAGATCACGCCGTCACGTGTATGAGCTTTGACTCCACAGAGAGAAGGTGAGGACAAACCTCAGTTTCTGTTTGATAATATTATTGTTCAGTTATTTATATATCATATTTGATCATTATTCCTCAGGGCTAACCTTTTTCTATGGGATTTTTTCTCACCTGCTAGTTACATCACCTTTTCTGCCAATAGATGTACTGTTCAAACATCTAGGAGTGCAATCTTTTCATTGTGAAGTAGTCTTACTAATGTTGGCTTATCTTTACAGGTTAATCACAGGCGGAAGAGATGGCCGGCTTAGAATATGGAACTACAACAATGGACACTGTTTGAGAACACTCGAAAAAAGTAAGACTTGTACTGAACTGCTAAACATAAAAACTGCTAGACTGATCATGTGAGCATATACAGTACACAGAAATAGTTACGTGAACATACATGTTTACGAGCTTTTACGTAACTAAAGCGTTGTATCCGAGAAGCAGGTTTTACTCAACAACATCAATTCTAAACGCCATTCTTTCCGTTGATTTTCAGAGAGCGACATTGACGAAGTTGCAGATTTAACGTATCTAGTCTTAAATAAAAACAGGTAAGATGCTTTGTACATAGAGTCGCCTTCTTATACTTAAATAGGGAATTTGGTTAAATAACACCTCAATACCTACGCCGCTAGCATTTAAAATACATCTCTGGGAAACGTTTATTACCCATCCATGTGTCTCAAAGGTCACTAGTACAGAAATAAGAACTGAGAAGTTTTATTTTCTTTGTAATTTCAGATATATCATCTCTGTAGGCTGGGACAGAAGAATAAACTTATTCTCAGTAAGTAACTTTCTTGATTTCGTCCCCAGAGCCCAGTTGACACCAAGGACACGGGCTTTGGCCAGTTCCAGTTTAAATCCGCTCAAATCTGATTGGCTGACAATCGACATTGGGCGCGTGTGTTAATGGCGTTGTTAATGTTTGTTCTTCTAGGATGATAATGAAGATTTCCACCACGTTCAACACCCATATGCTTACTGGAAAGACGATCTGGTAAGATTAGAAGAAAGGCACTGCTTTAGTTCTTCTTACTCGACAGTTACAATCGGCAACTTTTCTGTTCCGTTCTCAACGATTTGTCCAAAACGATACTTATCTCTCGGACTTCTGAGTTCTTTGTCCAATATCTGGTCACCTTGACAGAGCTGACTTTATAAAATGTTTATTATTATTGTGAATGTTTCTTGTTTTATCTAGGTCAACGGACACAAGGAGGACATTTTGTCGATAGCAGTTAGTCCACCAAACCTTCTGGCAACGTCAAGTTATGATGGAGAGGTACAAAAACAGTTTCTAGTTGTTTTGTTTTTGTTTTTCCTATGGCCCTAATAAGAAAAGAACAACTCCCGACGTGAGCTAAAAGATATTGTTATGGTATTGCTATAAACTCACACACTTTTGGTATCGCAAGACCAACTAGTCAATAGACCAATTCGGCTAACGTGTTTACATCGTTGTTGCCACCCAATTCAGATCATGTGATGATTCCTTTGGGAGGTTACAATTGTTCTGTTCGTTCATACTCCCATGCGCTCAGTTACGTGTGACAAATTGCACAATTCACATGGTCTGAATTGGGTGGCAACAACGATGTAAACACGTTAGCCGAATTTGTCAATAACTCGTATTTTTATGACATTACAAGCATTTGGGTGGCTGGTATTCCAAACGTTTTGCTATTATTTTGTATTAAACTAAATGATAACTACATATTATCTGTTTCTTTATAGATTATCATCTGGAATCAGATTTCAGGGCACATATTCTGTCACATATTTTCACCTTGTGTCTCCAGAGAGAACGGAGAGAGTCTTTCTTCACGAGACTGTAAGTACACATGATTTGTATCGATTAAAATGAAATAAAAATACAACTGGCCAATAACCGAGCCAAACCATTTTAGTTTGTCGAAAACAGCTCAAATTCCTTTCCGATCTTGGCTTTCGTTAATTCCTACCCCTGAAATAATTCCTTACATTTTCTTACAATTAAAAGGTTTCTGTTCCTCTTTTTCATCTAGTGGATGGTGGAAATGCCATAAGTAAGATTTTATTCTTGAAAGCAAGAGCCATGAAGAAAGATTCTGCAACTCTGGTGGCCAGCGGACCACAAGGTACTTTATGTAGTATTTCTGCTTCATTCATTCATACTCTGGCGTGTTGTGTGTAGCGCTTCGTCCTACAGAACCAAAAGGACCAACTTGTAGATAGTGTAATAAGGATGTATAAACGCGTGCTAAACCTTACCATTGTTTTGCAGGCCTGGTTCATTTCTGGAATATATACACTGGTGGAACTTTGTATGCTACATTCTGTCCGGTATTGAGTTTATTTGTTCCTTTATTTTATTTTCGTTGTCTTAAAGCAATAATTCGAAAGCAACCATCGCTCGGTGAAACTTTTCTTATTTTATATTTTTGTTATTTTCGTTACAGTCCAGGAATGGTGTAACAACCATGGCGTCCGTTGCTAAGGATACCAGACTAGTCACCGCTGATTCAGCAGGTTTGTTATTTTTGTTGTTGTCTCTCTTTGTGTTTGTTGATGTTGTTGTTGTTGATATTATTTTTATTGTTTCTTTTGTTGTTGTTCAGTTTCCACATGTAATGCAACGCCTTTCAGCTCCATGAAAATCAGCATTCTAAATAGCTAAAATAGAATTATAAATCACACTAGCAGTACGTTACACGTTTAAATATAGCGCGACATTCAGTTGACTCTATTTAACGCAAACGTGAGATTGCCCAGCAGTAAAGCTATTGAGGAGTTATTGAGGAGTTATGGCACTTACGTGTTTTCGTGTAACATTTTTCCTTCAGGTTTTATTTCCGTCTGGGATGTAGGAGATTACTGCATGAAGACAAAAACCACTGAACCTCCAGAACGTGAGAAGCCAGATATTTACAATTTTTTTGTTTTGTTTTTTTATCGAAGGTTGTTTTGTAGTCCAATGTCAGTCCACACGTATGATTTTCTAGTTTTTAGACGCCTCTCCTGTTTGTCAAACATATGACAATAGTTATGCTTGAGTGAAAATATCCCTTTCTTTAGTATTGTCAAAAATGCACCAAATTTGCCGGGGCAGGTACCTTAACTTTGGATGAGACCTCCCTGAAATGTAGAGTCAAGTATAATTCGTGTTTAAACATTAATATTCCCTCATCGTAATTAGCATATCCTAGTTTGGTTTCGTTCGTCCGCTGGGTTTGTTCTGTTTTTATGATCAAGTACCTTGTTCTCTCAAGAGCATGTCTATAGTTTTTTAAGTAGCAATACAACACAAGCGACCCAATTTTAAGTTGTTGGTCATTGCAACATCTTTTTTTCTGTTTGTTAGGTTTGTTTTTCTGGCGTGCTCATGTGCAAAGTATCACAAGGTGAGAAAACCGTTCTTCCTTCTACGCTGAAAGATTATACAATTCTGAACATAAACCTTGCATGGGACGGCTGGGTAGTATCTCCCTCACCCATCTTCCCATTCCCCGCCGAGCCTCTTGATTGTTTAAAACTCATCACAAAATTACAAGGGAGCGAGATTGAAGGGTGTTTCAATGAATTTAATCCATGCTTCTGGACACTCTCTTGAGACTATTGTTGTTAGACGTGTAAAACAGAAAATATATATATTTTTAAAAAGCAAAAATTCCAGCTCGACTTAAGAAATTTTCTTACTCTGCGTTTTTCAGCATTGAACCAGTAGAAATATGGGATTGTGAAATCCTACTGACAGCATCTTTAGACTGTACTGTCAGACTGTGGACAATGGAGGGACATTTTGTTGGTACGTCTATTTTAGTTTCTTACTAAATTCTACAACGCTCTAAACTCTGACTTTTTTTACTAAGAAGAGCTGTTATTTCGTAGCATAGTAAAATGAGTAAAATAGAATTTTGTTTAGGTTATTTGTTGTTTTTACACCATGCGAAAAAGTAGTTTTACAGAATTATGTGAGGTTGCCTAACAATTCGCGAGTACCCATTAAAAAATATACTCATGGGCTGGGTTGTTCGAAAGCCGATTAACACTAAACCTAGCCTGCGAGCAGGCTCTCTATTCGGGGGCAACGTGAATCTCCTTCGGCACTCGCGGGATCGCGCCTTCGGCGCTCTCGAAGAAGGAGATTCACGTTGCCCCCGAATAGAGAGCCTGCTCGCAGGCTACACTAAACCAGGATTAAAAGTTGATCGAAGGGTTCAATTTCTCTTGTCTTATAGTGTTTTTAATGCTTATGTTTCGTGGAAATAAGTGATCGTCAAAACTGGTGGACAAAAAATGTAAACCGTTTACATTTTTTTTTTCTTCCTCACTTATCAGTGAGGTTTTCTGTGACACAATGTCCTCCGTAAGCGTTCGAAACAGACCGCTCGATCCAGAGCGCAACTAGTCCAGTCCAAGTGACGCCACACTCCTCGTTTCTGATTGGTTCGTTCTGAGCATGCGCATGAAAGTTAAGGCCCGGCCAAACGATCGCAACATTTCAACGCAACATATCGCAACATTGTTGCGTTCAGATGTTGCGATCATTTGGCCACCCTGTTGCAACATGTTGGATGATGTTGGGCCAAGTTTGAAAATGGTCAAATTTTTCACCCAACATCTCGCAACAATTTTGGATGTTGCATGATGTTGTACTCGTTTGGCCATGTTTGTGCAACATTGTTGCGCTGGAGCATGCGCACTAGTTCGATTTGCGCGATCTAACATACCGCGACATATGGCCAAACGAGTGCAACATGTTGTGCACAACAATGTTGCGATATGTTGCGTTGAAATGTTGCGTGCGTTTGACCAGCTGCTTCGCAACATCTCACAACATGACCCAACAATGTTGGGATATGTTGCGTTGAAATGTTGCGTGCGTTTGGCCGGGCCTTTATCCTGGACTCTCTCTTCCGCGCCTGGGTTCAACCGCTATAAAGGGCGCGTGGAAGAGAGTTCAGGAACTGGACTAGAGCGCAACGCACTAACCACCAGGCTCCCGCGCTTCCTACTCTAACCCAAATATGTTAATTGTACCAATGACATCATTGATAACATCTCAGTGACTGAATCTTTCAAATTCTCACTTCTCTGAAGGTACTCTTGGCCAGCCAAAGATCTGGGACATTACAAACCCTGTATCTTACCAACACCCCATGGCTCCTTATGATGTGTTGGTGGATCCACATACACTGCCGGACCTGCCCAAGAAAGACGTCGATGATGAAACAACGCCAGATGACACAAATGAAACGGATGAGGTAAGTAAATGGAAAAATGAGTGAAGAGTAAAAATTGAAAAAATGAGTAACGTAACCGTGGCATAAATATCATACAACGATTCAAACGAAAACGAAAATCGAGACAGTTCAAAATTGTGGTTTAGTTCAAGTGCTACACGTACCTCTCGTGCGCACTGATTTACTCTTGTTTAAACCTGCTTTAAGGAGCCCAGTGTGTGACGGACGGTGTATCTTACAAAATCCGTCTTAATCTTCGTCAGTCTTAACCATCTGAACCATCCTTGTTTATTTTCTGTTTATTAGTTCTTCTTAGGCGTTTTTCTATCTTTGAAAACTATTCTTTGAGGTTTCCTTCAATTTTGATGTCATTTTGTACATCACAAAAATTTCTTTAAATGTCGTGAAATAAATTCTTTTAATAACCGATTCCTTCTATAGCGCGCGCCTGCAGGGAATCACGGTAGTTGTATTCATCAAACCATGCGCGTGACTCAGCAGCGATGCGAAGCAGCGATACACGCTGCTGAGTCTCGCGCGTCTCGCGCATGGTTTGATGAATACAACTACCGTGATTCCCTGCAGGCGCGCGCTTTAGAGGGAATCGGGTATTGAAAGAATCGAGAAGAGTTTCGGTTTGTTTGGCAGGCAGATTTATCATTGTGTCACTGGGCCTTTTGAAACAAACTGTCATATTGTACAAATCCGCCATACTGGATAGCAAGCCATGCACTGGGACATTCAAAACAAGGAAAGGTCACGCTTGACTGGTCGAAGACACGTTGTTTATAGGCTGTCGCTTTCGATAGATAGATAGATAGATGATAGATAGTTTATTAATACAACTTCGCAACCTAAAAGGTTGAATTATGTCATATTTATTTTCTTTTGCGTCAGTCAGCATGGCGCATTTTGTTACATGTGTCCGTCTGTTGCTTGCTAAAGGCAACAGATCTTTATCAGGGAATACCCATCGAGTGATATATTTGTCTCTGTTTTATTCAATGCAGTTGGAATCCTCACCTATCCCATATGTGTCAAGTTTTCAAGCAAAGGACCCACTTGTGTGAGTAAACTTTGTAAATGGCTGTAACCAAGATTAGGCGACAGGAGCTAGTAAGACTACGTGCTGCGTACTAAGAGTTTTCGCGTTTAATGAGCTAGAAACAAAAGGGGGGATCGAGTGTAGTATTTAGTGCTGAGAAACTACAGGTCTAGCAAACTGAAAACTGAATTCAGTTGTATACACATGTGCTTTCTAGTTGTATTTCGTAACGCGTTCGAGAATTACTGTCGGCCTGGAACTGAATGGGTGTTAGTAGCATGCACTGTTGCATGGAAAAGGTTATGGTAGTGTCTTTTCCGTATATGTTTTTTGTTTTCTATCATATACAATTTGATTATATCAAAAACGTTGGTTTTCATGTGGCTTTCAATTTTTTTTCAGGATCGACGAACATGTTATTGCTGATGAGTTGAAAAAGTCGCCATGGAGAGAGGGATGTGGAAAAAGGTCAAAAATTATAAACACATTTGTTTTTACAAAAAAAAAAATAAACTGAGACTATGCGGGACGAAATAATTATATTGTTTAACCCACAAAGTTGATAAGATTTGTAACTGGGTAGCTTGGATAAGTCTCTTGGTTGATGAATGTTAATATTTACCAATCACATTATCAGCCCTTTTGTCTCTGCACTGAATCCTGGTAGAAAACCTGTGGGTTTTTTTTTCCCTCAGCTGACATTTTATGCGAATATTTTTGTACCAAGAACGCCCAGGGCTCCTTCTGAAATAGGGGCAAAACGCAACTTTGACCTGTTGTTCTAGTTTGTTCTTGTCGTTGCTGCTGTCTGTAAACAACTCCGAGTAGACACGTGGGGATAAGGAACAAAATAATTATTTCGAGAAAGACATCTTGATTGCGAATTGTATTATCCCCAGAATAATTATTAGAGCGGTTCATGTCACAATATAATTCATCGTTTTCTAACCTTTTTTTTCTTGTCACTGCAGATTACGTCACGAGAGGCTAAAGAAAGTCCCTAAAGATATGGGCGGTCCGAATGCCTATCAAACACTGACATGCTTTGAGCTGGAAGACACGCCTCCTCTCCCCAACCCTCCCTCGTCCTCATCCATCGATGATCCGTTTGATATTAGAATATAAACAATTATTTTCAATATAAGAGCTAATAAGTGTGAGCGCTAGTGACGCTAAACAACGTCATGCTTAGAAAACGTGGTAATGATGTCTCCAAAGCATGGTTTTTACGTCTGGGAATTGCTTTTAGAGATATCAAAGTGAATGTAGTGTTGAACTAATATGGAAATAATAACTTAGATATGGTACTACGGTTTTTCTTTACTTAGTGTTAATCTTTCTAACTATGGAACATGATGTCAACATTAAGATATTATTTATTTTAACAAATGACATAAAACTCTTGAGCTTGCAACCCATAGTTACGTCAGTTTGAAGAGTTCTAAGCACCAAGTACTTGTTATGTTTAAGTATGTTGGCACTTGCATTTCAAATCAACTAAAATGTCTAACGAAACACAAAGTTTGCTCGTCAACTCGCATCACGTTTAAACGTTCAACTGTTATATGTATATAACACAGTACCTCTCGTTAATGATAGAAACTTCTCCCTTCTTTCAAAAAAGTTAAACTTTTCATTTTCTTAGCACACACTTTTTTACAATAAAGTGAGCACGTAAAGTTCGCCGTACTAAAACAATATATATACAGAGGATATGCACGTTTTGTGGCTTAACAATATAAAAAGCTTCTTAGTTTTTTGGTTAAACAATATAAAGAAGTGATTCTTAGAGGCTAGCCTTGAGTCTGACAAGGCTACTTGAAAAGAGTGTGATATTGACGAGCTTTGGAGCGAAATGTTTGATGAACGTGATGCTCGAAATTTAGGTTTATTTATTCTATATAATCAGTATTTGTATTCCGCTGTATATTTATTTTAATAGGTCTGAAACCATTTTCAATTTCAATGTCAGAAATGAGATGTTTTGTAATACTAGACACGGAGCAAACTGTAAATAAATGAATGAGAGTGTGTGAATATTCAAGTGACTCCGTCTTAAGTTTGTATAAAAAGTTCTTCTATGAAAGCGTGAATGAATAAATGGTCATTCCAAGAACTGTTGAAAGGCTTGCTTGGTTGTTTCAATGTTCGGTTGTTTGTAAACTTGCTTTTTTTTTTGTTTATTTGTTTGTTTACTTGAGTTTATCGATGTTTAGAGGGAGGGGGCTGTGGGAATGACGTCGCATCCTCTCGACGCTCTCCTGCATAGAGGCTCCCAACATCCACCACCCTGAGTCGTGCTACTAGTGCTCCTATTAGCGAAAATGGAGAAATTTAATCACTGCTACGGAGAAGGGAATTGCACTCGATCCAAACCAGAGCGAGAGTCGACGAGAAGGTCCGCCAGCTCTCACGCGCTCTAATTCGATCGAATTTGAACCTGTTCAAAGTTTCATGATAGTCGACAGAAGCTCTTCGCCCGTTTAACAGGCAAACTATGTCAACACTCAAGTACTTTCGATGCACTAGTATTGCCAGCAGTGGTTTCCTTGGGCAAACTTGGGGGGAAACAGATAAGAGGGGCCTGAAGGGGTAAAATGGGAACTGGGATTTGGGCAAATTTTCAATGAGAAAATGAGATTTGGGTCACTGGGACTGGGAATCACAAATAATAACATAAATAACAATGGAACTTGGACTGGGATTTGGGAATTTGAGGGAACAATGGGCTGGGAAATGGGATTTGGGTGAAATTTGAGCTGGGAAAATAGGATTGCAGTCCGTAGCCACGCAAAACTTGACGACTCCCGGGAGACTGAAATACTCTATTATGTTTCATACGGAGCCTCAGAGATTCCCCGAGAGATTCTACCCCGTACGCTTTCAAATGCCAACTTTCCTTCATGGTATCCCTTTCACATGATAGTATAAAACAAAAAAGTGTGCCTAAAATACCCCCTAGGCAGGGTTAACTATGTGTTATTGACACAGCAAGACAATTCCTTCAGAAGCTACCCTCTCGGTTCAAAGTCTAGTTTTGCGAACCTTTAAACACTATAATTTAGACAGTCGCTATCCTTTAAGAGAACGAAATTGGATCATCTTACGGCCTGCTGTTGCCTTTCCGATTCAAAAATAGCAGCTGACCTTTTTTTCGTACAATAAGGCCATCCCCTTTTTTTTTTCGTTTATCGTCGTATGTGTTTTTGATTTGGGTCGTCGGTCGGAATTAAAAAAAAAAATTAAAAAAAAAAAGGGATAAGGAGTCTGGAACAAGAGGCCCGGACCTCAGCATAATGTCCGTGTAGCGGAAACAAGAAGAATGGTACAAAGTAAAATGGCGGCAAGAGGAAGGAAATCGACGTCGTGGTTAAACCAAACAAGAACGCGTAAAGGATGAAACATTTTAAAATATGTGTCATTGCCTCACACCCTGTTTTTTTTTTTTTTTGAAAACGCGAAAATCTGGGCCGGTCGGACGACGCTAAACAGAGAAAAAAAGGGGATGGCCTAATCCCGAATCGACAACGTGACAATTTTATGTCTCCGATAAACAGGCACTATATTTGGCCAGTGGTAGATCAGTCCCAAGTGCCGAAAGTTCGAGGTGATATTTCACTAAAGAAAACTTCAGTTTTCGTGATACTTATTCTATCTAATATCTGCGGCGATAAAAGGATTGAGTAACACGAGAAAACACGAATCGCGCGTTACGTGCATTGGCGTGACGGTAACAAAATACGCAATCCATATATGGGCATAAGTACTCCGCTGGAAATTGTTTGCGTTTATGGATCCGTGGGCACTTATCGCGGTGACGAAAACTCTGTTCTCGGTTACGAACCTGACATATTTGCCATTGATTTCCGTTCCTTGTGAAAGCCAGCACGATTTATCGACACTTTCACTGGAAAAGCCACTTGTTGGGAAGGCACCGGACTTGGTTTATCGAACTGATGCGGTTATGGTCGATTACGGCAGTGAAATGAACCGTCGAAATTGATGGTGGGCTTATATTGGAAGCGATAGTCACGTCTTATTTTAATTTGACAATTGCTTGCTCTAATCGCTGCCTCGGCCCCCTGGATCAGTGGTAAAGCATTAGACACAGGGTGGAAAACTGAGTGGAAACGATTTGTCTTTAATGTTGAAGGCCCGTGCTACATTGTCTGACTTCAACGACCCATGTATGCGGCAGATTTTATAGATATGATTTCACTTGCATGAGATTGCGTTTGTACAGATCTAGAACTGAAGCAGACGAGTATTGACCGGTCAAAAAGGGTTATATATCATCGAATACGCCAAGATGTATTCATTTAACGCCGACTTGAACCATTCTCCGAAGCTAAGTCCTGCCTCAAGCGAGTCTTCAATCGGAGCGTCTTCATCGCCCACTGCAAATTCACCTCGCGAAATCAATCGCGAACCATTGAATGTCGGCGAGAAAACGATGGCTGAAATACAACAAGAAAACGCTCGGCTGAGAAAGGAAATTGATGCCAAAGAAACGAAGTTAAATTCCAGTATGAGAAGCATTAAAATGTTTTGGAGTCCTGAATTGAAGAAAGAGAGAGCTGCGAGGAAATCTGAAGAAGAAAAATACGCAAGGTTAAGAGAGCAATTTAGTGTTGTGTCCGAAGAATCACAGGTGAGGTCGTGTTTATGGCTACGTTGTTATTTTTGTTGTGGGATTCCTGTTTTAGGTACGCAACTAAATTGATTGCTTGTGATAGGATAAAGTGTCAAAATGAGCAAACGGACGTGTGGCTTTGTGATAAACGGAAGTGACTAGCGGTGAAATCAAGTGAAAAATTTAAAGCAGTGGTTGATTATAATAATGAAGCGTCCTGTATAATAAATACATGTAAGCTCATATTATCATCTTGCCGAGTTTTGATCGTATATTGCACCGGAAAACTGATTGATTTATTGGCACTTCAATCCTTTCCCGAATAACATTTATGCAAGAGTGCCGAAATGACAGAGAATAGGCCATTGCTGTGCATTATTTATACATTCAACGGAAAACAATAAAAGTCTTTGAAAACACCGTGTGCAAGGCAATTGTTTCAGTCTTATTCCAGCTGTAGGCATCGACCGTGTCGGACATTGTTGTTCTAAGAGTAGGGAATTGTGTTGAGAACAATGCAAAGTTTTAAAGGTCATTATACGTGTAGTTTATTATTCGGGAGCTTTCTTTTGAAAGATGTACGCTGTTCGTTTGGCGGAGAAACTGATCCGCTATGTTGCAAAACGAGCTCGGCACACGAATCTTCAAAAGAGACATTTTATATTCAACTGTGCTTAATTTTGTCACTTAATTTATAATAATTACCAGTTAGACTGCTCATTGAGTTGCAAACATGGCAATTTAATTGTTCTAATACATAGTGTGACCAATACTGGAAGAGGCAAGTACAAAACAATGGCCTTTTGTCTTCAAATGCTTATTAATTAATTTAATCGAGCAAGAGTGTTTAACTTGCAACTGGATCTATAAGAGAATCACTTTAAGAATCCTTAAAAATTGGCTTATTTTGAGGTGGTAAAGGGATGTTCTAGATCAAGTTTCAGGGAAAACAGGAGAAGTTTTATTCATAAAATAGTAATAGTTAACAATAATATTATTTTGTTTTATTGAACACTGCTCTAAACTGTTCGATTTCCTTATACTGGAGTATTATACCCACCCACTCACCAATTGATCAGCTGCAAAAGGAAAAACTAGTTGTTCTTGTTTAGTGGGCCCAGCAGTTGGATAGTTGTATATGAGCTTATTAATATGCTACAAGTTTTGGTCAACTCTATCAATATGCATACATGTATATTTTTTAACCGAATTCTGCTTAGGCCATCCCAATAAAATGTTTTCGTTTCCCATCGCCCCGTCTATCGTGATGGTGGGTCGGTCGGTCGGGCGAAAAAAAAAAGAATGAACACTTTAAGGGGTCTGGGTTCATTTAAGAAGTCAGGAGATGCAAAACCAGAAGATTTTGTTTTAGTTGATCTCACTGAGAATGTTGGAACAAGCGTTATAATGCCCTTGACACGAAACAGTTTTTGAAAAACTTAGTATACAAGGACATCACATCATACCAATTATTGTTAATAAAACAAGATCTTGTGCTTGTAAATTAAAGTACTTGCTTCTTTGGCTGGTGAATTTGGATTTTTTTTTACATTTCGAAAACAGTGGGTCGGTCGGGCGATGGGAAACGAAACATTTTATTGGGATGGCCTTATCTTTTCTACCTTAATTATACTTACTGGGATCTGTAAAACTCCCAACAAGCAAAATCCAAAATCCAGTCCAAAAATATGGATTAATCTGCAATCTACTGCATTTGTAGGATTAGCAAATAAGTAGAAATTATCAGTAAAACTGTAAATCGTAACAGATTTTTCAGCCAATGCTGCCAATACACAAAGTTAATGTTTTCATCCCCACATGTTCTACCTTGCACCCCAGACTCATCGTCAAACACGCCATCGTCATATTTATTCAGAGAACTATTGGCTTTTTGAACTTTCAGTATGTCACCTTTGCATCAATTGTAATTCCCACCCCCCCCCCCCTGTATATTCCTGCAAACTCACAAGTATTGAGCAAAAATTCACTTGATTGTGTGCTTTCTTTTCTTGTAGCAACGAGCAGAAACAATACGAGATCTACAAGAACGGTTGCGACAACAGCAAGATTCAACAGATCGTCTCTCAACTGGTCGGCCATCCCTCTCATCCTCTGGTTCACTGTCTGGGCATTCACAAGATGGACTTCAGCGAGAGTTAGAAGTCTTAAGAGGAGAAAAAGATCGACAGGACAATGAAACATTTATTCTTCAGAGATCATCTGGAGGAATTAAGTTCAAGACTTGAAGCCCAGCAGCAGGCCATACAGGCCAAAGATGAAACAATAGCGCAGTTAATGGAAATGATACAAAGTAATAAAGGACTTGAATCTAAACAACTTGAGATGCATAAAGAGCAACATAGCACTGACAAAAAGAAGCTGGCAGAGGCTCTGAATCAACTAGCAAAACTACGAGAAGACATTGATGAAAGGGACAGGGCAATTGCATCCCTACAAGAGGTAAAGTATTCAGAGAATTTGCTTAAATAATCAGACAAAACTTGATTTTAAATAGCGTGCTTGATTAACGTAAAGCAGTCAAACTGTTCCCATTGGTTACCATAACAACAAAAATACATATCCAAGATAAGCACCCTCTACCCTTTAAGTGCCCCCACATTGAGTCTTGTTAAATTGTATAAGTTCCCAGTTTTGCAAATAAAGCACCCCAGCGTATTCCAGTAAGTGTCTCCTGTTTCTGTTAGTCCTTTATTGTAGAATTGCAACATTGAAGACAATTTAACATTAATTTTGACATTAATAAGTTATTGTAGACTGATTAGACAAGTAGATTCTAGTCTGTCTATCACATCTTACTGCCTTATCAACGACGTTCAGCACACAGATGAAGGTGCCACTGTTTCAGCATTTTTTAGTCCAACCATAATAACTAAAGGTCGACGTGTTGAGTTTGGTTCTTTACTTTTTATCATTTTTTGTAGGAAATTGACCATGTTAAAATCAACAATGTTAATGACGAATTAAAACAATCTGCCAACCTTCTGGCCAAGGTAAACATGTTATTTATTATTCCTTATGTTGCAAGCATGATTTTGCTGTTGTAGAATGGAACAATTCCCTCTTTATGTGTTAAGATGTTATTTTGAATTACAGTCAAAAGTTGTGCAGGCTATTTAGGCAGAATTTTTGTATGAAGGAAAATGCCTATTCTATGTAGTTCTGCACTTATTTCAGACAGTCTTACATGTAATTTGAAGGAGGATTAGGAATGTTAGTCAAGTTTTTAGGTTTATTTTGTCATTTTTAAAGATTGACACTGAGAGGTACCTGGACAAAATTAGCAATTTCCAAGATTTGGATTTTTTTAGGTTGGCATCTCTGATATGTGCATGTAGTTTCAGGTATATTTACTTAAAAATAAGCAATGTTTTTTGTTGTGGCATTTTTTAACAGCGTGAAGAAACACTGTACATTTGTAGCAATTATTTCTAAAATATTAAGGGGCATCTTTTTGTTTCTAAAGGATAGCCATATAGCAGCATTGGAGACGCAAATTCAACAGCTCGAAGGAGAGGTTTGTACAAATGAGTTTCTAAAAAGATTAGAAAGAAGCAACTTAATTAACGGATGATTTCAGTATTAAGTTCTGAAAGAATACACGCATTGCAAATCTTTGAAAGATCAATCATGTCCTTGGTATTTGATTTTAAGAACATGCAAAGATCTATACAGCACTTAAAATTTATTTGCTCATCACGTTTCACCTTCAGATAGAAAATCTGAAAAAGACATCATCAGAAGATGACAAGAAGAGACTAGAGGACAGAAAACAAGCTGAGGTGTATGAGAGTCACTCAAAATTCATGAAATCCAAGGTAAGAAGGTGCATCTTTGGAGAGGATGATTGGGCAGTCTTGCAAATTTAAACATGTGTCATTTTCATGCCCTTTTTGGTATTCTTTATGTAAACTTGTATCCCATATAATGTAATTTGATTGGGAGATAGATCACATGACCCCCAGCCGCAAGGTCCTTGAGCACAGTGGCCCAGTGGTTAGTGTTTAGAACTCTGAGTGGAACAGTCTGGGTTTGAGCGCTAACTGTAGTCTTTGTGTTGTGTTCTTTGGCAAGACACTTAACTCCCGCCTTGCCCGTCTCCATCCAGGAACTCATGCAATCAGGTACTGGTAATTTTAATGGTAGGGGCTACCATTCAGCCTGGGGGGGGGGGGAGTTGCTTGATGTTACTAAAAACAAACAGTATTGTAGCAGAAATAGTAAGATTATAATTATTTTACTGGTCCTTTTATGTAGCAGTTACTGTCTTGGGGACAGGATCATTGTTCCTGTTATTTGTTGTATCGTTCTCTCAAAGGGTAGTATGCCATTCTTGAGCCGTTAACCGATCCAAACCAAGATACATACTGGCCTGGTGAACTGTTAAGCTTGAATGCAAACGTTACTTTTTCCTTTGTGTTTAGATTGAATCACTTAAAGTGGATCTTGGTAAGAAAGATGCAGCTCTTGCAGCTGCAGATACCAAACTTGAAACTTTACAAGCTCATCAGGCAAACCAACAGGAGCACATTGCTGTCCTTCAAACATCTCTATCAGCTAAGGAACACCACATCAAGAATCTACAGAGTGAGGTAAGTCTGCCTCGTATGTACACTGTTGTAACATTGAACTACTAGTGAGCACAAGACAGCGCTTTTTTACTTAGTCTGTTCCAGGTGCTCGGTTAATGGGGATTGGGACAAAAAATGCTGAGTGGGAAAAAATGCAAGGGGTTTTCTGCTCTTACCTAACTGAATGCCTGGAACAAGGCTATATTTTACCAAAATCAGAGGTAACATAGAGTCGCAAGAATTACAAGCTGCGAAAAGATTTAGGTGTACATTTGAATTATTTGTATATCTTAAACTTGTCCAGTCTGCGAGATTTTGGTTCTTGTTACTATAAATGATATATTTTTAGTTAATTTTAAAGTTCAAATAATTCACATGCAGACATTTCATTTCCAAAATGTTTCACAAGAAATATCTTGCTTAATCTGGAGAACTTGAAGAGAAAATTACCTCTCAATCACAATGGGAAATTAAAATACCGTAATTTAAAGTTAAGAAAATCATGTGATTCTCTTCATTTATTTTAATTGTGAAATTTCACTTCTGACAATTTATAGGAGGCAAAAAGACCAGTTTTACTGTAACTGCGGTTGAAGCTATGTAATTTTCCATATCTGCCAAGTATTTAAATTTCTATTTTACTCCAAGCCTTAGAGGAATTCAAAAGTTTATTCTTTATGGTGCCTTAACCTGTTGAATCTGTTTTTGTTTTATGGCAGCTGGGATCTTTGCGCAGTCGACTAGATGAGAGAGAAGATCTTTTAAAACAGAAGGAGAAGAAACTACTCTCGGTATCTTCAGAACACTCCGAGAATTCATTCGCTGTGGAGAACCTACAGAGTGTACTTAGTACCAAAGAAAGGCAGATTACCAGTCTTAAACAAAAGGTAAGGCAAGGTTAGAAGATAGCAGCAGACTACCATTCTCAGATTCAAGTACCAGACCAGACCAACACTCAGGGTCTTAAAACAACTGAGGAGAATATCTGCAAATGGTAAGATATTCTAGTTTTCTCAGATAAGGACGATAAACCGTAGGCCCCGTCTCCTGCATCTCCCATGTCACAGTCAGCAGGGGAGGTAATCGTAAAGAGTAGGGCACGGAGTTCCTGGTGTTGATGTCTGGTCTTTGCCCATTGTACTGTGCGTAGTGTTGAAATGGTCAAAAATAAAATTATTAACTATAGAGCTTCTCTTCAATTCCGAGGGTAAATAAAGTGATAATGATGATGATGACGGTCATATACTTGCCTATGTGTCTTCTCTAGCTCTGTTACTTAGTGTTTTGCCTTTCTTTTTTTCTTTTTTAACCAGTGTGAATGTCTTGAGAGAGATCTGCAAGAGAAAGATTCCTCCATTTCAACCATCAAAGCTCAACTGATTTCTCTAAAGGCTGAATATGCTGGCTCATCTAGTACCATCTCCAATCTGGAGGCGACAGTCCGAGACAAGGACAGACATATAGAGATGTTACAGGGTCGAAGGCAGCGTGATGGAGCAGAGAGTGAAGAGGAGGTCAACAGGGTCAAACGAGCTCATGACAAGCTGGAAGCGAGGGTGGCCTCTCTGTCCCTGTCTCTGAGAGAGCAACTTGCTGACAAAGATGTATGTGTGGTTACCTCTGCTAGTCCTAAACTTTAAACTTTTCACTCCTGATACAGTCAAACCTCTTGTAAGCAGACACCCTTAGGAGCTGAAAAAGTGTCTGCTTAGAAGAGGTATCTGCTTATGGGAGATTAAAATAACCTTTACCTTAAATTTTTGGCGTGTCGTTTTATTGTATTTTTATTAGGCTTTTTAAATGTAAATAGTTCATGAAAATTCTTTAATGTAATTTAATTAAGATGCAGGGTCCCTATGGAGACCAGCCTTAGAGCTAAATGGGCCACCCAGTGTAAATAAAGTTTTACTTTACTTTATTTTACTTTACTTTATGTCGACATACATGTACTAGCCTAGAAACCAATTCAAAATATTTCCTGATTCTACACAGAAGAGAGAAATAACGTTTATATCGGGTACTAATATCAGTGCGTTATTTTACTTATTTTCCCCCTATAGGAAGATATTGCTAGCCTAGAGCAACAGATTACGTCGTTGAAGACATCGTTACAAGACAAAACCGTTAAACTGGCTTCCTCTCAAGAAACAGTGAAACGGCTCGAGGAACAAATAGAACAGGTTTGTTTGTTATTTGAAAACTGTAGTGTCTGATGTGTAGCTGTGCGAAACATCCTGCACTCAAGAATCACGTTGCAACTCAAACATGTAGTATACAGCCAGAACTGCTGGCCTGCCTCCTATCTCCTTTGCCTGAACTGTCAGGTGCCCCACTCCCTCAACCCAACTCCCGGGCGAGAGTTAAATGACGGGGATGATCGAAGGATTTTTTGGGGGTTGAATTTTTTTTGGGTTTTTTTTTGGGTTGGAATTTTTGGTTTTTTTTTTTGGGTTTTTTTTTTTTTGGTTGGTTTTTTTTTTTAAATAAAAAAAAAAAATTGGCCGGGGGGGGTTTTTTTTTTATATTAATAAAAAAAAAAAATTTTTTTTTTTTTTTTTTTTTTTTTTTGGTTTTTTGGATATTGATTTTTTTTTTTTTTTTTTTTTTTTTTTTTTTTTTGTGTTTGTGGTGGTTTTTTTTTTTTTTTTTTTCTCCCCCCCCCCCCCCGCCCCCCCGGCTACTATTGCCTTTGGTTTACGCAAAAAGCAAAAACAAAATAGGAGATTCGGCACGCAGATTAAACGACTCCCTTCGTCGGAGCAAAAAGGGCTAAAGAAGGGTTTCCGCTGTCAAATTAAGCAAAGAAAATGTATGGAAGGCTTGTGTTAGCGTAAAATGTTGAATGATTCAACACGCGAGTCTTTCAAAGAAAAAGCCATTAAAATGTGTGCCCGTTCAGCTTTCCAAATTAGCCAGGGCGGTTAATTTGAAAACTTTAATCGGCTTCAAATTGATAATAAATAGCTAGTTCAGTACAAACAAAACACAATAAAAAACAAACTAATAAGAAACTTGCCTATTACGTTTTTTGAATCTTCAGAAGAGTAGCAAGGAGGAACATGTGTCATCTGATCTGACCAGTAAAAGACTTGAAATCTCCAAGCTGGAAAAGGACATCAGAAAGCAACAAACAGAGCTTAGAAGCAAAGAGGGCGAGGTGAAGAAACTACAAGAAGAGCTGAAAGAACAGAATTGGAAACTCCAACAGATGGCAGATGATTGTGAAGTTAAAGATCATAAAATTGATGAGCTTGAAAAGTGAGTTAAACCGTTTGTTAGTTTGTTTGTTCGCTAGTTTTTTTTGTTCGTTCGGTTCTCTGTTTGCCCTTTCGGGCGCTCAGTCGCTCGCTCGTTCGTTTATTATTCCTTCGTTCGTTCGTTCGTCTGCCCATTCGGTTGGTAGGTCGTTCGTTCGTTTGTCCATTCGTTTGTTCGTATGTCCTTCGGTCGCTCGCTCGTTCGTATGTTCGTTCGTTCGTTCGTCTGTCCATTCGGTCGGTCGGTCGGTCGGTCGGTCGTTTGTTCATTCGTTCGTTCGTTCGTCCGTCTATCCATTCGGTCGGTCGGTCGGTCACTCGTTCGTTTGTTCATTCATTCGTTCGTCTGTCCATTCGGTCATTCGCTTCAACGGTCGTTATTTGTTTTAGTAAAACCGAGTTGAAACGAAAAGTGAGGAAATTTGAAAATGCCACTTATGTGCATAAAATCTCTTTTGTGAAATTATTTGCCATTTCTCACAGTGTTGATGATTTGTTTTCAGGCAGCTTAGAGAGCAGAGCAAGAAGTTGGTTGGTGTTAAGAGAAATCAACAACTAGAGAGAGAAAGACAAGCGCAGCTATTGAATGAAGTCAAGAAATCGGAGGATCAGAATGATGAGACAACCGAATATTTCCAGGTAATAAGATAACCTGTATAAACTTTTTCGGAAACAATTCGATTTGTAGCCATTTGCCTAAACTGTGCATCTTTCAGACTGACCGTGCGTGACTCCCCCTCCCCCCCCCCATTGATATTCAACAACGATAGAAGGCTAATAAATGAAAGGAACCTGGGAACACAGTGATCAGTTTAAACCAACCGACATTTCACTCTATCACCCCAGAAGCGCAGTGGCCTAATGGTTAGTGCGCCGGACCGGATCGAGCGGTCCGGGTTCGAGCCCTGGCCGGGGTCACTGTGTTGTGTTCTTGGGCAAAACATTTTACTCTCATAGTGCCGGCGAATCAATGCTGGGGGCAATCCTGCAATGGACTAGCATCCCATCCAGGAAGGAGTAGAAATACTCCTAGTTGCTTAATGCTACAGAAACTGGGATAAGCTCCGGCGGTATGGGCCACTTGACTCGACGCACATTTTACCTTTTGCCTTTTATTGTTCAACAGAGTGAGTTACAAAAAAAGGACGAGCGCATTGCAGTCTTGGAAGAGGCCCTCACTGAAAGCGTATCCATCGCCGCTGAACGGGAGGAACTGCTGGCTCAACAGGCTCACAACGCCGAGACAGCGACACATCGTGTGGAGGACATGGAGGCGGAAATTGAAAGAGTCCGAATAGAGACCGCTGTCACTAACACCAAGAACGCGTCATTGGTCCTCGCTTTAAACGAAAACGATATTATCATGTCGTACTACAAGTCTGAAAGACACGGAATGATAGAACAGTTACTAGAAATGAGGTAGCGATTGTTTTTGTTTACTTGCCGCTTGTAAATTTTCTTTGTGTCTAGTTTTAAGCTACAATTTCGTTAATTAAAGGAGCTACATCACGGTGGTTTCGCAGATTTTTGGTGTAAACTGTTCTGACATTAGTGGTAGGCAACTTAACCCGCTGAAAAACATCATCTTTGAGCATCTAAAGGAAGATATAACATAAATTTGTGGATAGAAATCAAGCTACGGCTATAAATATCGATTTTTTTTTTTAAGAACGTGCGGAAACAACTTGAAAAGTTAAGCCTTAACTTTTCAAGTTGCAATCCACTTCCATCCTAGCCATTCGAGCCATCCGCAGCCAAAGACGCTTGTTAACAGTTTCAGGGCTCTAATATAGCAATTTTTAATAAAAATGGACCATTATTTTTAGGTTTCTTACGACACAAATATATATTTTGGCTGTTCAAAAATCTGTGTTAAAATCCGTGACAAAGCCTCTTTAATACATCAATTAACGAACCTGAAACTATTAGTTCAAAGTGTTTCTTCCGACGAGGACACTTTGGGGTGGATTATATGATGTAAATTATCCCAAACTTAGGATTACTGCGCCCTCTTGCGTTACCGTTTGGTGTGGGCTTAAGTTCAATGTTTGTAGATTTCCTGTCTAGCGCTCTTTGAACCAACGCTTATTTACACGATAGTAGGCTTCTAGTACCATAATTATCTATGTTGAACTTGTTGAAACGGTGCTTTATTTTACAGAAGTGCTCTAATCGTGTAATTCACCGTTGTTCAAGGGGCAAGTTCAACAAACGTTAACTCATGTGGACGTAAGTAGTCAGAAGTTCATCTTGCTGTACAGACTCAGCGTTGGGTAGTGAAACGGAACGCTAGACTGAAATCTCAAACTTTTACTCAGACGTTCTCAAAGTCCGATTTATTTTTGGTCAGTTTGCAAGTTTACGTTGCTATAACTAACAGTGCACCTCTTGTTTAGATGTGAAATCTTAAAACCACGTTGATGTATTTTTATTTTATTTATTTTTTTCAGGCAAAATGCGCTACTTGCCACGATATCTGAGAAAGACGCAAACATCGCTTTACTCGAGTTATCCCCCACAGCTGGCAGTGACGCCGAGGTGCGAAAGTTCAAAGCAGAGAAAGACAAGCTTGTTAACGAGCTCAAAGAACAGGTAATTTAACTGAACATTAATGCATCAGGCAGACTACAGAGAGTATAGCCTGGTACAGCCGTCCCCCCGCTCAAAAAAAGCGCGGAGCGGACGGCTGTACACAGGCCAAGAGATTTATTGAAACAAACTTAGTTTGTGTTTTTCTTGCAGACGCAGAAGCGAATGACGCTACTATCAAATGAAGAAAACAAAGAAATTTCTCTCTCGTCGGAACTCTCGCAAGCTTCTACAGAAAAGGTAAATGAATTAACAGCGCGCAGAGAAGAGTATTTTGGTTTTTATTTTGTCTCTGTGCGTGTAATGTTGAGGCGATATCGTGTGGGAAATCGTTGTTTCCCGAGCACGAGCTAACGAACATACTTTTTCGCGTGTTTGGCCGTTGTATTTTGTCACCTTTATTAACGACCTTTGTGTTCGAAAGAAGATTGCGGTTTACTTTCAGATTCTATAAGCGCCGCTTTATGCTTCTTACGAAAGCTATTAATAAGTTTTTTGCACAAATCTGTCTTCTAGCAAATGGCTGGGCTTAAACTGACCTTGTTCTGAACTTATGTATGGACTTGTTCTCTTGCAATTGCTTATCTTAAGAGCATACTTTCTCTTTTTTTATACTGGAACGTTAAATTTTGCTTGGTTAGAAAATACCTCATGTTAACAACAAACAAGAAATAGCTACAAAAGTTTCTTTAGAAAGAAAAGACGGTTTTGATGCGCTCACTGAATCATCTCTTGAGACCGTTTAAAAGGATTAAAAAATCCTAATGAACACGTGACAGCTTGTTATCGTAAAATAATTTTCTCACGCTCTTGCCCAATCAGACCAATCAGAAAGCCTCTGATAAAACCTAGATAGTGTAATCCGGTTTTACACAGCGGTTAGTTCTGGAGATTAGGTCCAGCATGTAGCCGCTTAACCTTGGAAGGATTCTGGCGTAAAGGTCACGCAATGATTGATCTTGTCAAAGTTTTCAATTCTTTCGTACAAGTGACCTGACTGGGGCTTTAGAACTCAACTTAAATCGATGTCAAGAATATTGCCCTTTTTTTTTCTAAATGCACTTCAAAAACGGCGAGATGAAAGATGAATTACGAACGTGCTGACTTGCATTCTTGTAAGTCACTCAAGGTTAAAGGAGCTACATCACGGAGATTTCACAGATTTTTGGTCAAAACTGTTGGGAAATTAGTGGTAGGCAACTAATTCCATAAAAAACATTATCTTTGCAAGCTACGGCTATAAATATCGATTTTTTTAAAGACGCATGGAAACAACTTGAAAACGTTAGCCTAACTTTTTCAAGTTGCAATCCATTTCCATCCGAGCCATCTGCAGCCAAAGATGTTCGTTAATAATTTCAGTACTCTAATATAGCAATTTTTAATAAAAATAGACTATTATTTTTAGGTTTCCTGCGACACAAATGTGAATTTTGGCTGTTCAAAAATCTGGTTAAATCCGTGTTTCGAAAAATTAAAGGTTCGAGGAATCGGAATTTCGCTACAGTAAAAACCCGCGTGTAAGAACCCACTTTTTTCAGAGTTTAGCAAAACAGGTTCTTGTATTATGGGGTACTTATTGACAGTTTAGGCTAAGCAAGTTCTTAATCAGGTTCTTAATTTCTACAGAGTAGACATTGTTGTTGATTATCAGAAAATAGTATAAAATCTGGTCTGTTCTTCATTATAAATATTTATTAATGCACCCATGTTGCCAAAAGTCCAACAACATACTGTATATACCCCAGTAACATCACCTTTCTGGTTTTTGGTAAAAAAATATACAAATTAAATTTATAGTTAAACCCTACATATAAGAACCTGTAGGAATTTGTTTGGCTAAACAGGTTCTTATATTTTGGGGTATTATAAAAGCAAATTTCTGCCAGAAGGTTCTTAAATTCCTAGGTTCTTACACGCGGGTTTTTACTGTATACTAAAGAGAAAGTGATGCTACTGACAGCCTGGGATAGTGTCTTTAAATACTCTCTGACCATTGTATGGGGTTTATTTGTCCAGATTGTGGCGCATTTCCAATAAGAAAACAAGCTAAAGGCATCGGCGCCACTACTTATATTTGATAACAGCTCCGCGCTTACAGCGACGTGTGTGGGAAAACTACACGTCAGTTTTAAATCTGGTGCACTTGGAAGTCATTTAGCACCTATTGTATTGCCGGGATTTTTGTGCTAATCCTGTCTGTTGATAGACTCAGCTCAAATGTTATCACAGTTCTTTTGTTTAAAATGACGAGCGAACTAGGTATCAAGGTCGTTGTACTCACACAGTGACGCAGGTGCCTCGCTTGCATGTCACTTTCCACATAATCCGATTACAGTTGTGATTTCTTATAAGCGCTATTGGTCAGATAAAACTTGCGCTATACATAGGTCAACAACAAACATTAGCGTCGTCTTGATTGTCACTCAGGATACCGCAGTATAGCCCCTTTAATTAATTAGTGAAATTTTCGTTAACAACTGTTTGTTAATGTTTCAGTTATACGTAAAAAGCTCCGCTTACATTACAAGCCCGGTTTCACGTAACAAACAAACGTGGTAACGGCTATTTTTCAGGAAGTTGACCGGACATTTCCTCGTAAATAACGAATTGGGGTATAACGAATTCCCGCTTGTAATTCACGGGCTAAAAGGGATTGAGTGTCTCCGAGAGTTGACGAAAATTGAACTCTTATTAACTGTGATTTGTTCGTGGCTAAACAAGGATGATAGTTGACAAAAATTACTCAATGCGCAAACGAAACCCTCGTGGTCTCTCACTAAAATTTGAATTGATTCATATTCGATAAGCCTTAACTGAGAGTTGACAAAAATCCACGAGAGTTTGCGAGAGCTTCAGGCCGAACGAGACAGAGAGGTCAAACTCTCGGCTACTATTAACCTACTTTGGCTCAGGCTTATCAAACATAGTTTCAATCCAACAGCGGCGTTTATAGTGAAACTCAATCAAAATAAGTCATTTTGTGCGTTGCCACCGATAGCGAAGTACATGTAGACACAGCGGCGATAGACCACCTTACATTTGGTTTGTGGTCAATTGTGGAGATTAGCGATGTTGGTGAAAGAGTGTACTGTTTACCGTGATTATTTATAGTCGTTTTGCTGAAACACGTCCTTGTTTCGAAAGAGAATAGTGTATTTGTCTAATGTTATGAGTTTTATTTTTAATCAGAACCTAAACCGCTTAATCCTTCTTTTAACACGTTCTTTATATCAGGAATTTTCCGTGATATCTGCGTTAAAACTTTTGTACTCTGGGGCTTGTTTATGAAATCTTTATTGCTGAACTGAGCGTGTTTTTCAAATGGCACAAAAAATTCTGAAAAAATACTGCAAAACCAAGTACCGACTTGCGTTGGAAGGTAGAGTAAATCTGATCTCTGGCAAGTTCTTGGATAGTTTGCTTTATTTGTAGAACTTTTGAGGTACAAGTGTACAGTATACGTCAACATGGCGGAGGCATATAATTTGATTTCTTTCCCAAGAAAACATAATTCTGTAGAGTAATCTGGGCGTCGACTATCTGACGGGCTGTTTATAATCCGTCTTCGTTGGTTTTCAGTGTATTTGATACATGTAAAACGTTTTCAACATGGGTGGGAATGTTCTATGACCTGGTTTGAGGGACCAAAACCTTAAATGAACAAAACTCATCCAAACTCTCATGATTTTATGCGAGACTTTTCTGTCGCGAGGTTTGTTCAAGACTGACAATAAATCACAAACGCAGATAGGGAATCTTCGCGAATAGGGGATTTGTCAAGGATTTTACTCCGATTTTAAAAGATTTATCCTTAAATAGTAGAGAAATTGGAACAATAGGTTGTCCTTGAGATCCGGAGAATTAGCATTGACGAAGATTTGGACGGGATATCAAGTTCTCAGTTTCGAGCTGAGAAGAATCACGGAAAACTCGCCCTTTGCAAAGATTGATTCGTTACTCTTTCTCAGGCATCTACGTTCGTTGTGTTGCGTAGAGGTTATGATTGCTTCATTTCAAGCGTCCAAATGTTTGTGTCAAGAGCCTTAATCATTTATCCGTGATGTCAACATTAAAATCTCCTTACGCGTCTCTTGATCTTTATTGCCGTAGCTGTTGGGAGAATTTGAGAATTTGTCAGACTATTTGCTTTTGGAGATAGGCTACTATTTAAATAAAGACCGATTTAGAGTCCATTATGCATTCATCAGTGTTCAACAGGTCGGTTTCTTTGTGAAATCAAACTGATCGGATGAAATCTATGTTGAAGCAGATTTTCGTCAGCCGATAGATTTTAGTCGTGGGGTATATAGTTCGATCTATCTAAGCTCTAACTGCGCGTTTTTGAAGACTATGACTGTTCTTTTTAATGGAGTACATTAACAGAGTGTTAGAAGATTAGTGTGACCATTTAAATAAAAGCTATTAAGTACTACTTTCACGTGGTACTGTTCATGGTTGTGAACAAGGTGGTTTTAACTTTTAGTCTGTGGATGCGACCCTAGTGTGAAACCATCAGAAAGCTATTTAGCAGTTCTCATAACATTGCGCTGTTTATTACGCTGTACAAGATAGTTCTGATGTTTTAGTCGGTGGATTAAACCTTGGGGACCTCGAGAAAGCTATTGAGCAGGACGTTCATGTGGTACTGGTTATTGTGCTGTACAAGGTGGTTCTAACTTTTAAGTCTGGATGAAACTCTAGTGTGAGACCATTCCAATGAAAGCTATTGAGTAGTACTTCCATGTGGTACCGTTTTGTATGCTGTACATGGTGGTTCTAACTTTTAAGTCTGGATGAACCCAAGTGCGTTACTATTCAAATGAAAGCTGTTGAGCAGGTCGTTCATGTGCTACTGTTTGTTATGTTGTGTCATGTAGTTTTAACTTAAACGTTTGTGGATGAAACCCTAACGTGTTACCATTCAAATGAAAGCTTCTGAACAGTACTTTCAGGTTGTACTGTTTATTAAGCTGTACATTCTTCATGTGTTTTAATTTTTGTCTTTGTTATTATTTCTATGTAGATAACAGAGGCTGTAACGCTAATAGAGGACAGTATGGATAAACTACAACATTACGGAGAAGAACTGACGGAGATTTGTGACAAACACTTCCCTGATGTGAAGAAAAGAATTCCCAAGCTTAAACGGCGAGAAATAAACAGCATAGAGAAGCTAAAAAATGCCAGTCAAAAACAGGTGAGGGTTTTCCTTGTGATTGGTCATATTCATGTTAGCTGCATGAGCTGTCCATAGTATGTGACGAGCAAAATGTTAATATTTCTTAGAAATCCATCCAAAACTCAACTCAAATTTATATTGTCCTTAGTTTAGTTAATTTTTTTATGAAGTTAAGCACAAGTTCGTGTTTGCATATTTCACGGTAAGAGGAGTTTGTTGTCTTTTTGTCACGTTGTTTCTGATAAGAAAAGATATAAATTGCCATTCACACGCATGTACGCATTACGGACCTTGCTTTGGTTAGATATCAGTCATGTTACGTCATGAGAATCTCGATGACCAAGTAACCGACCACCGTGGGCTCAGTTAATTATTGGAAATGGCACTTTGACCGAAAATGGTGATTTTTCTCGACTTCTTATCCTTATTTTCTTCTTATCAAGTTCAGAAGTAATTCGCGTTTTGCTTTGCCAGATACATTGTTTAAACTCGAATGTCCACAAAAACACAAACACAAATCAGATTGTAACTAGGTCAAATTAACAGTGCCAAAAACTGAAAAAAGATTTTCTTATCTGTATATAAACAAGCTTACTTTGGTGCGGTAAGCTGTCGTTCTTAGGGTCATATCACTAACAGGCTAGAGCGAGTATCATACTCACCAAGTCTCCAAAAAAAAAAAAGCAGAAGAATCTAACTTCTGGCTACTTCTAGAATAAATCCTTGAAAGATGCCACAGCCATCAAGTTTGTTGTTCGTAATCTCTCTTAATCTTCGTCAGTCGAAACCATCCTTGATTTTTTTGCTATTTTATTTCTCCCGTGTTGTTTTTCTATGTTATAAAATTTTATTTTGAGGTTTAGTTCAATTTAGAAGTCATCAGAAATATGGCTTAAAATATCGTGACAATGCTTCTTTAATTCAACTGAACAGCGATAAGGTGGTGAGGTTCTGAGGGGTTATGTGTGTGCAGTGTATATAACAGAAAACAAAGAGGCTTTCTAGAACCTCTAAATAACTAATTGCCTCTAGCCTTATAACTGCCAGCTAAAAACGCATAAACAACGAAACTCTATCCAAACGAGTTTGGGCACGTAATACGTCAATTTTGTTGCTGTGTTTTTGAACAACGTTAATGCTCTTTGAAAGTAATAAAGAGTCTTTATAAAAGTTAATTGTTTGAAAAGGCCGGAAGAGCTCGGATAGAGCCGCAGACATTTTGCTTGTAACAGATAACGAAGATCGAATGTAAAGAATACACGTTCATTAATTATATCGTGGATTCACACCACGTCAGATTATTTTGTCTTCGAACGTGGTGCAATTTTATCAGTAGTTACATTTTACGGTGTGAACTGTGAAATCGACTTTCAAACTCATTAATAATTCATCAAGTTAAAACAAAGAAAATTTCCGTGGTGTTTGAAACCCTTTTTTTTTTTTTTTCTTTCTTTTTTTTTACCCAAACCCCCCCCCCTTTTCCTCTTACCCCCCCCCTTAAACACGTTTCTACTCAAAAATGTCGTAAAGCCCTTTCCGTTCTTCAGAGCTGATATTCTGCATGATTCTTGGCTTTACTGGATAATTTTTTAGCTCCATTATCTCCCGTACACACATGTTGTTATAATCCTGGCCATTTACAGCCCCTTAACCTTAACCGCGCTGTTTCTCGCAATGTAGCTAATTTTAGCTGCGTGCGCAGTATGCCGAAAGAAAAAGGCTCGTTTGTTGGTGGTATGGCATTAACACTGGGTTATATTTGTTCTCTTGCAGTTGTTATCCGTGTTACAGACTTTGGAAAGCGACATGCAGGTCTTACAGGACAATGTGCACAAGCTACTAGAAGTGATCGAGGATTTCAGCTATACGTGACCTCTGAGCGTAATCTTCTTAGGCTAAGCTTAAGGGAGCCATGATTTCGCTACATGCTGTTAAACGCGTCTCCCAAGATGAACTCAACTTCCACTTGACCACTGTTAACTGATAATTAGTGCTTTTGGAAAAGTCCAGGACTTTCTGTAGTTGTTTCCTCTCAAGGAGGGTCCGTTTACTTTCTCGTGGTGTAAACACCGAGGATTTCTTTTTTAATCCCCTCAAGTCTATTGCCAGTGAAAAAAATCGCCTTCGATCAAAACCTACGATTAGGAAAACTTTGAAAGATAAAGGCTTTGTAAAATATCCCCCAAGGTGATCGATCCTTCCGGTAGATTCTACTCCTTGCCTCTACCCGCGAAATCTACCACACTAAGCTATCCCTCTTCCACCCCTTTCAATTAGCGTTAACGGACCGATAACGTTTTATAGCTGAGCTTTGGCAAAAAGAAGGCTGAATTATGCCAAACCTTTCATTTTGAGTAGATATGAGCAAAAAAAGGAACTTCGTGAAAAAAAGGGCGAGGAATGGTTCAGAATGCCGCACGTTGATTGGTTGAGCGAACTGGACAAAAAAGGTTAACTTGAGGGTTTCCAGAAATTTCTCGAGAACGACTGAAGACATGAGTTTTTTTTCTCTTTTCTTTTCGTGCTGAGAATCATAACTTTATTTTCTGTTCGTATGCTGTCCAATAGTCATAAATTCTAATCTCGGTCTAGACAAGTCCATTTTTAGGAACAGCTAATATTAACTACGATAAGCTTAACACTCTTTTCATTGAGACTGGACGGGACGAAAAGGCTTTTAAAGAGCTGACACCACAGTCTGCAATAGCTAAAAGGTGTTGCTTAGTCCTGGCGCTTCCGTCCTTGAAAACAATCTAATTTGTTGGAAGAACTAGTAGTTAGTGAAACTTCAGCCTTAACAGCAAACGAGTTTGTCGACTTGTGAGAAAAAAAAATAGCCATAACAACGCCATCAGATGCTGTTTTGCTTGTAACGTGAAACTTATGTTTGTTTCAAGAACGAATACCTTTGTTTTTTTGCTATGTTCATAATAATATTAGACATACATTCCTTATTGTGACTAATGTACAGCTAATTTAAACTTCTAAATGTCTGTACAGATTTCTCTTTATCGGAACTAATTTGGCCGCGGAGAAACTTTTCAATTTGGAGTATTACCGCTTGTTTTCAAGACCACTTTTCAAGGACAAGCAGCCAGGGCTGTCACGAAGAATTTTTCATGAAGGAATCTTGTCTTGACATCAACCAATCAAATTACAGTGTCGCCAGCTCGTCAAACCAGCTAATCCTGTTTTGGTTGGCGCGCACACCAAGTATTACCACGTCAAGTTTTTACGTCAAACGACTATCAATTAACTAAGTTTTAGCTGTTATTGACCTGCGGGGTAAAGATTAACTCTCCAATACGGTGTAGCTGAAGAGAAAACAAACATTCAAAGCTTTGGAAACTTATTCTAGAAACAAAGTATTATATAATATATTTTGTAATATAAATATTTCTAAAATTAGTATTTTGATAACTATTATTGGTCGAGAGTTATTTCCATTACCAAGTAATGGTGTAGGAAACTCTCTTTTGAGTGAAACAGAGAACGAACAGGTCTTTTACAAGATGGGCTATTTTAGACTTTTTTAAAGTGACAGTTCTTGGGCATTAATAAATATAATAAAGATTAACCGTTTTAATTTTAGCCTTTTGGGATATGTTATTCGATAGTGTGTCGGATGCTTTGATTTAATGAAGTTAAATTAAATTTGCCATGTCTTAGACAAAATCTCGCGTGGTTTTCTTCCCACAAAACGCTCTCTCGGATGGTTGAGGTTATTTACTTATGCTTCTTAGAGACAGGATTTCTGTTCAAACCTGACCGTTTCTTGTGCAATAAGTGATTTTTGCAAGGTTAAAACAACACAAGCCACCCATCTTGAACACAAACTCGGTTTTATCTTGTCTGTTAAGATCTCAATTACTTAGGGACGAAAATTGAGAAGCTTCGACTGTTGGGGATTAATCCTCAATGGGAGCGATTAACAGAAAACAGGCATAGCGCTGCTGAAATAAGTTTCCTTTGCGCGCACTCGACCCAGTCTGGCTTCGTATTGTTGCTGGTGCAGAGAGCTCGCGGACCACAAATAAGCGGCTAGAGAAACGGGGAACTATTTCACCACAGGTGTACAAAATGGAGAATCGGTAAGGTCCATTGCTTCATAGCTAAGTGTTTTGCAAATAGCGCAGTCTTTATCGCTTGCGTTCGCGGTATAGTTTCATGGCCACCTTCAGTTTCGTTCAATTACTGTAATTATCCTTGTCACATAGCCATTACAATCTGTCTGGGAAAGATACCAGTTTAGTTAAGGTATAGAATGAGTTGTTTCGTGCATGTAGTGAACAACGGTGAAACTGCGAGTTCATTAGCTGGCGGATCTGTTTATATCTTCAAAGTGTGTTTCCGTTGTTGAAAAGACTCACCAAAATCGCTCTCTTTCATTTCAACTTAGATACTTGCAATGTCGTAGGATTTTCTTAAACCAGACTCACTAAGTAACAACATAACCCTGTAACATATAGGCGCTGATTATTGGCTCAACTTGGACTGATCTGCGCCGAGTGCCGAAGGCACGTAAATACCAAACCTTTGGCCTGTACGTTACTGGCTGTAAACTCGATACAAGTAGGGCAAGGTTCACCCAAAACTCGGACTAGACTCAAGCGCCTACATCAACTCGACAATTACACAAAAACGATTTTTAAACACCTAATTTCGAAAATCATTGATTGCATGATGTCTATCGCCAATTGCTTGCTAATCTGTGCATGTGTTAAATAGATGTTAACGTTTTAATAGCAGACGTGAGATCTTTAAAAAGTTGTTATGAACTTCGAGGCGTTGCCTTATGACTAAGAGAGACAACTTTCTGTGGAATGCTGCCGTAAAATGCTTTTCCAAACCTTCTAATCCGATAGCTGTTGGATATGAGATTTCGTAGGCGGTAGTTTGGTGAACTGCTTCTAGTTTTCGAAGCTGAACCAGCTCATACCGTATCAGACTTTTGTGACAGAGATTTTTGTGATTTTGTGAAAAAAGTCCCAACAGATAAACACAGCGCTGACCAATATCCAAGTGGAACAAAAGATCTAAAGTACAGAAATCTCGACGTGACGCATGAAAGCATTTACTAAATGTTTATGTGGTATAATCCTCTTCCTTTGAATAACAGTTTGTTTTCGTTGTTGTTTTAATAGCATAGAAACGACTAGACATGAACCGCGATGTCGGCGCCATGCTAGCAATGTTTACAGTGCGGAAAAATACAGGCTAAATATAGGACCCATCTTGTTGAATCAGTTCTAATTTTGCCTGAACGTTGCAAGGAGATACTACAAGGTAAAAATCTTGATTTTGCAGATTTTGGGAACGAAAAATTTCAAAACTATGATAACAATTTCACTTTGAACTCTTAAAGAGTCGTCACCCTCTTAATATGTAGCCTTATGTCTCTCAAGAGAAAGTGCATATATCCCGGATATCTAGGAAGAGAAAAAATAGCCAACACTTGGATAAGTTCCATAAACTGTCTTCGTTGTTTAGTCTATAAGAAATCAAAAGGGAACTCTCGTTGGCGTCTCAAGATGACTAACATTATTGTAAAGCCACGAAAGCTAATAACACTCGAAAAGATCATTAGTTAATGGCCCTGCAATAAAAACAAATTATAATTAAATAAAACTATTTAGTCTAGAACACTGGCGCAGTGTTAGTAACACATGAGAAAAACCGGGAACGATCTGGCAACACAACGAAACTCAGTGGCAACGTAACATAGATTTGTTCGTGAGATAGTTTGGGATAAGATTTGATTGTCGTGTTGAGGTATCGTGACTTTTTGAGTCTTGAAACGCGCTGAGTTACCCCTGTGTCGACCTCAGCTGGAGGAAAATAAGATCTCGTCCAAGGTATGCTATTTGATAACACCAGTACTTACTACAAGCAAAGGTCTACATGATGATATATAATATACGCACGACAAATTCATCGTTTGTGGCTCGTGCTTTTGTCTGATTTGACCTTTCTTGTCGAAGGATTTATACACGTGTAGTGCTTCCAAACCTAGCACATCAATATAACTTTATTACTGATCGTTCGTAAGCTAATGGAACCTATCGTGATCAAAAGTTATTATCGAGAGATTCTCTTCTAACACTTAACTGTATTTCTTTCAACTCGTGTCGAATTTCAGTCACTTGAAATACTTTAAATATAAAGTGTTTCAGTGTCCTTTTCCGGCCTTCAATTATGACTCGATAGCCTGTTGAATGACTGAACGGAAAACCCTTATAAAGGTCGATAGGGTACATTCCTGTCATGTTACAAGCTTGTGTCTTGCTATGGTGGTACGAGTCAGCTATAACAAGATTCATTTCTATGCATGCCTGCAGAAAATCATCGATTGTTTGCGAAAATAACGCGATTATACCAGGGCCACTGACACGAAATCGAAATACACAAATTATGGCTGCCTCATCGTGCCCATCGCCTATCTCAGCCCAATTTTCCGTTACAAAGATAGCTAAGCGAATTTGTATAAAAGGAATTTAAAATTTTGGAAATCCGACAAATTCTATTGGGGTTATGTAATGTCAAAAATCTCAGTCTTAAATGATAAAGTTCCTGCTATGTTTCACCGTTTCGTGTTTGTCCGACCCCCAACCAAGGTGCTCAGGTCAGAAATCGATCTGTGCACTGTCCAGGGTTTCTGATATATGCCACAGCACCGCAGCTTACAACAGCATCTCTGAAAGGTGCAGACAGAGCATTACGTCAACTCGCACACTACCGTATATCCAATTGTTTTAATCTAATATTGCGGATAAAAAGAAAAATTTATAAAGTGGGCAGATTAAACAGTGCTTTATATGAATGAGTGTTTATAGCCCTTTAAATTCCCACTGTGGGTTAATCCTTAACAAGGAAATCTTTTATACATGTTCGTTGCCGCAAAATACCATGTGTCGTTCCCACGACTTTCTTTCCGACAAGGTCAAATATTTTGTCTTAGCCACGTATGGTTTTAAGCTATTAACGGGATTAACACCCTAAACAAATCGTGTGCGAGGCGTGGCGGCCTAATGTTTCGCACACTGGACAATGGACCTAGCTGTCCGGGTTCGAGCACTGGCTGGGGTCACTGTGTGGTGTTCTTTACTAAGACATTTAATTTTCACAGTGCCTCTCACCAAGGAACATTTAACAAATCAACCGCATTTTTCCATGGTCTGCACTTTGTAGACCATAGAAATGACGTCATGAAATGTTCAAAACCCCAGTGGAACCACGAGCCGTTAGGGGAGTGGTTTCACTGCAAGGTTTTGGGAATTTATGGCGGTATTTCTATGGTCTGTAGGGGTGTAGACTATGGGAAAATGTGTCCGGTTTGTTTCATACAATAACAAATGGAAAATTTACATTAAAAAATCAGTGCGAAATCACGCGGGCATGTGACAGCTCGTATGATGGCATTTTTTTCTACTTGAGGCCCACGAATGTGTGGAAAATTTCGTCCAAAATGTCCCAGCTGACTTTTCACAATTCGTGGGATTCTGTTGTTTGGTAAAGTTGTGACAATTTTTCAATGTGTATGACAGATATTTATTTTAGTATGACAAATATTTTGTATGTTTTTATATCTTGATTCTGATTATGTTGGGGATGCCACGGGCACTTTTTGGATGCTCCCTTCTCGACTCTGTTTCTAATTTCTTATGTAATTTTTCCCTGTGGAGTAAACCGTAATAAAGGAAATTTGCCTTACGTTGCGTTACAAGCTACGTCATTTTCATGGTTTATACTCTTATCGACCATAACTTTTGACCAATTAGCGTGCGAGAATTTTCTCGGTCATTGTATAAAATAAATTGGTACCGGCGAACTGTAGGCAGGGATGTCCATACATAGTCGACAACGTTTTGGCAACTTTTCATATTTCGAGCATTTTTTTTTTTCATTCGAGCAACTTTTCGCATTCTGAGCAATTTCTAGACCGAAGACTTCCAAAGATTACCCGAGTGTTGTTCGAAGGCATACGAACGTATCCGAGCATTTCGAAGATTAACGAAGTTTGCCGAAGACTTCCGAGGAAGATCCGATGATGTTTTAACTTTCGGCTCATTCAGCATTAAACATTGCAACTCGTCAGCAAACATGACATCGTTAATATCTTCGCGATTATTCTCAGTGAAAGAATCCTTGTAATTCAACAAATTTTGGCTTTAGAATGTTATTTAGATACCTTTGTTGCAGTGAAATTGCATGACAATGCTTATATATTTGGAGAAATTTTCTTAATAAAAAATAACGTTTTGGATTTTTTGGAGCAACTTTTGAGCAACATTTTGGGAAATTTCGAGCAACTTTTCGACAGCTCTAGCCAACTAACTGCTCACTGTAATTGTAACTGCTTACTGCTAACCAAAATACTTGGTAGCCTGCAATGGACTAGCATCCTCTGGGAAAGAAGCAATACCTCTAGCGTGGCTTCATTCTATGGATACATTACAAACCAATTGACATAGTTTTTAGTCAGTTTTAACCTTTTTTACCCTGAAACATGTACATCTACAGCCCTAACGGTCATTTTGCAATGCACGCAACAATACCGGGCCCAACGGAAATTTTTCCACCTTAAATTTTCGATAATTTTAGATGGTTCTGAACCCTTCCTACTTGAAAGTGCTGGAAACCGTTATAAGCCGTTATTTCCAATTTATTGCAAAATAAATCACTAAGGTTATCTCCTTGTTTGCTTGTCAATTCCACTTCAGAACACCGTTCTTAGTTTTCACATTTTACAGCAATGACCGTTGCCATGGTTACTGCATGCACTTCTCAAGTGCGTTCGCCGGATTCTCTTGCATAACTAAACGAAGTAGTCCATTTGCTCCCGTTTTCTGCTGGTGATATCGGGCATGTTGAATCGCACCACACATCATTGGTAGTTTTACAGAAACTGTTTGTTTGTATGAAAAACATCGGAACACTATCAGATTATAGAGCAGGCATAAATAAATGGTGATTTGTCAAAACAATGCCGCTGTAGCGTTTTTCACAACCCAGATAGTTATAATTTTGAGAAAATTACATACGCCATGTTTGTTTTCCTATTTGGAGCACAACTCGGCCACAGAACTGTACAATCAGTAAGCAGATTCTACGATCGATATTATTCGCTTTAACTTAAATCCATTTTTGGAATTTCTTTTAAATTATTCAGGTCTGAAAATTGAAAAATGCAATAAAAATATCTGATTTGTGAAAGTAAAGAAACATGTTCATCTGGGACATCATAAATTTCAAAATCCTTAATCTCCTAAACGAAGCACTGAATTGATACCAAAATTTACATATGGGTTTTTGTTCTTTATGTCTGGGATAGAGCAGTTTTCAATTGAGTGTCGTAAAACCAAAACCAAAGTAATTACTTTGGCCAATCACAAAGGACACAGACAATCCAGTAAACCAATCAAAACTCGAAGCAAATACATGTAGCTGGCACAAAGCGCCGGAAAACGTGCGCGAGCGAGTCACGATTGGTTTTGGTTTTACTCCTGATTGGCTGAGAAAGTGGCGCGAGATTTTTAAGCCAATCACTAAGCGTAGTAATGCAAAACCAAAGCAAACGCAATTAACTTTCGACACTCAAGTGAAAACCGCTCTATGTAAAAAGAATAGCTTTGTAGGATAAGTTATTTTTTAACAGTTTAGTTTTTTAATTTTGATGACGTCAGATAAAAACTACCAACACTTGTTGAAATTTTCTTTTTCATGGAATTGTTTATAACACTGAAATGGTTTGAATCTTGCTTGCCTGTATCACCCAGGCGTCCGGCCCGTTATAGGGAGGGGAGGGGGTCAAGGGTTTATACTGGTTTATTTGCTAGATATGTTGTAGTTTCTCAGCTGGAACAGTTATCCGCTGCAAATTCTTGGCAAGTTTAGAAATTTTGTATTTTTTAAGACACAAAATGAATGAATTACCACCTGGACGCAAAAAAACGGGTTCAGCTATTCAAAACACGATTAAATTAATCCAAGGTTAGCATGAATTTTGATTTCAGTTTTGACTTTTCAGTTAGATTTTCTGTTAAAATTATATGTCCTTCAGTTGTCCCATTAACAGATCGCAAACCCATCAAAATAAAAGCCGTGGTACACACTTTTATACAAGAGAAATTAAAATCTTAAATTACTTTATCCTAGATTACGTAACGACATTCGGCTTTAATTCGAACAACTATGGCCTGGTTATTCAGTTATCTCCCAGATTAAACAAATTAATGACTGTCAGATTTTTTCTGGCTGTCCCTGATAGTTGTCGCTATATATCCAGTTTCAATCCTACAACATCTTTCTGCCACAACTGATGCACGCCGACCAAAAATAAATGTTTAACTTTCTGGAAAGCGGCTTAAGTTTTTAAAATAAGTGATTAAGCAAATATGATTGACCCTTGCATTGTCGGTAAAATATCTTTAATCATATAGCAATTACACAAGACTTCTGCAATTAACTTTTTCTAGAACGTTGTGTTTCTATTGTGCTTATCTATTACAGCAATCTTAAGTTAGATTGAAAGTCTTTTTATAGGAGTAAAGAGCAAATATTTAATTTAATTAAGTCCCTGAGGGTCTTTATTCATTGTGTATTTATTTTCAGCATTGTAGCCTTTATATCTTAGGACACCCCTTGGAGAAAACGTAAAACTAAAACTTTAGTGATAAAAAAAAAGATCAAATATTTGCCGTCCCTAATTTACTCAGATAGTTCTCATAGTTTTGTTCCGCTTTCAATATACTAAGGTCCTGTCTATTCTCTCGCTAAGAATAAAAATAAATTCCCACTTACAACTCAAACCACAAGATATTTTTGTCTATAAAAATAGAAATGAAATCAATCTGAAAGACCCCTTGTTAAGTAATGCTACTTTGTGACAAACCAAGCACTCTGTAACAAGCACCAGGAGACATGATCAAGATAAGAATTTCTGCAGGTGGACGTGGATAAAAACTTAGACATTTGTTGCCTCCTTTGTAAGGATGTCGTAATCAATTTAGTCGATCTTTCATCTTTTTAAATTACTGCTTAATTTAAATACATTTGGCCAAAATGGCCGCTCGCCCAACAATAAGTTTAAGTGCTGTAATACGATTTATTTTACATGTTGTAAAGCGATGGTGCATGCAAGTGGAGTACCATTTAACGCTTCAACGATCAAAACGTTTATTTCACTCAGGTAAATTAAACGACAATTGCTTTGTTCTTTGATAACTCCAATTGCACTTTTCCACTAGCATACACAATTAGCAGAAAACTGACCTAGCTGCTGTCAGAAAGATCAAGGTCTGCATATCTATCATTTTTGTTAAATTTTTAATTTTTTAGTTTAGCTTGCCTTTGACGTAAACTTTTGTTTTGACTTCTTTAGAATTATTTTCTTTCGGTATTTCACCGGTATTTGCTCCTTTCATTTCATGATGTCCCGCTGATTTAACTTAACTAAAAATACCAACTTGAATTGAATTGTATCTTAAAATCTTAAATGGTGTCACAAGATCAAATACTTTCCCGGCGCCAGTTCACTAACATTGTTCATCTATCATATTTTTCCGCTTTTTATACACAAAAGGACACTTCTATTCTATTCCAAGTAATATATACAAATGCCATAAATTCCTTACTCATAAATTCCTTCGTCAGTTTATTAGAAAAGGGAAAGCCTTCCAAACTTCAGTTGCAATGCTAACTGTCTCAGTTGTGCATGCGACAAAACAACCCTCCGCATGTACTGGACAAAATAGGCTTAACTTTAATGAAGCTTGATGCCATCAACCTGTAGCCTTTAAGGTAAGGATTGTGCCAATGCTTGATAAAGTTTATCTCATCTTAAATTTATGAAGTATCAAGAATCAAACATAACAACGTCTTTTCGTATTGCTGTCATTTTTCAACAAGACCTGAAGAACTCCTTTCTTGATCATTCCGTGCCTCCACTTACTTTCAGTCATTGAACATTATTTCACTACCTCAAAGGGAACAAAAAATTTCCCTACGTTTTACATGAGTTGTATATTTTCTTCCAACACTGAGTTCTTTAGCTTGCGAATATCACTGATGTTCTTTAAATTTTGGAATACTGTCTCGCAAATGATAACAATGAGTTCTGGTAATTCTTGACAATTTTTTCGCCCTCGCAGTTCAAAGTTCCACATCAACTTTCGACCGAAGCTCGATATCCGACAAAATCATGGAAATACGAGGAGAGTGTCAATGAAGAGTGATAGACTTTCCGAAAAAGTGGTTGCCCTAACTTGACTCTTAAATTGTTTTGGAAATCCGATGGAATAATTGGAATATGATTGTTTTAAAAGAAGTTTCATGCTTTGAAGGTTATCGGGTATCTAACAAAAATACCTTCTGTGACTGATTCAATACATTAAATATTTGTAGTGTTTTCCAGGTTTATATTTCAGGGAAAAATCATTTTCGCCGTGTCGTCACATGCAGTTACCATTTTTCTGTCGATTTCTGGAAGCCCAAACAGTAACCTGCGATGGACTAGCATTCCACCTAGGGGACTAACATTCCATCTAGTTGCTTTTTTTACAGTTCTTTGGGATTGAAAAGGACTTAGCTTTTACTGTACTGATAACAGAAAGTCCAAACATTCAGATAAAACGAGAAAACGAAAATTCCGGCAATGCATAAGACATATAACATAACTTTAGTAAGGTGGTCGTTCACTTAGCAACTTGTGGATTTAACGGTGCATTTTAATAAGCTAAATCGCAGGCATGCCATTAAAATAAATCAAAGTTAAAATATTGTTTAAAAAAGTGATTTAAAAGTTTATAAGTATTACTAAATAAAAACACACATTGAAAGTTTTTTTGCGATTGACGCTGTGTGCTTTTTAGGCTTTTGCACAGCCATGCTTTTATGCCTTCACTAAAATGCTCTTTGCTAAATTCTCCAAATTCTTCATTGAATGTATTCTTTACTCAAAATTAAATGCAAGAAACAGTTCTAGCTTTAATAATTTTATTAAGACATTTCTTACGTTCCTACTCAACGGTTTTCTTCAAGTCGTCGAGGAAATTGACTCATGATAGGCAAGGAAACTTTATATGTCTGAGTACTGTTCGAGGTTACCCCGCCAGTCCAACGATGTCTCCAAAAGCCTTCGTGAACCAGTATAGCGTTCAAATTAAGAGGCTCTGTGTCATATTGCTTAAAAACCAGTGTTCGGGGTAAAAGACTAGTGAAGGTTTTGAAATCATTCTACAGGGATATGATTTTTTCTGCTATACGTACTAGTAGTTCAGCAGGATTTTCGTTCACAGCTTTTACTGTTAATCATATTCCCCTGTTTGCAGTTTATACTAATTCCCAGAGGCTTTTTTTCAAAACCCAACATTTTTGTATGCCCTTGACACCCTTGTTTTTAGTACGTTGGATCAAACTTGTAATAGTAAATTACTAAAATGTAGTTGTGTAATGGACAAAATTTAATTCATTGATTTTTCCAAAGTGTGGACTTTACATAACACTGGTCACATAACACTCGGTTAGCATCTTTTTGTATGATATGAAGTATTTGGGGGGAATTGAAAGAATCTGTGGGTTTTTTTTTTTCCTTTGAGTAACAGCCTACAATCATCGACAAAAGTCGTTGGCCCACCCACCCCCGTCCCCCCCGTTTCAGTGTTGGACAGCACAATGTGCCCTAACACATCGTGCAGTGCATTTCAGTTTGTGAGCAAAAGTAGGCAGCAATTAAAGGCATATGTTTTTTGCATGCTACGCAACATTGCAAAGGGGGAGAGGGGAAGTTACTTAACTTTTTCATTTTTCAAGTAAGAAAAATAGCAACTGCGCCAAGGTTTTGTCAATGATTGTAGCTTTTCGCTACCCCCTTGGGCTGTCAAGAGAGTGGTTCAATTAATGTACATGCACGTTTTAACAACGCACATTCGTGCACTATTAAACTACGTTATCAGTCACAATTGACCGCCAAGTATATAAATTTTTATCATTTTTACCGAATGGTAATGAGGTTATTTATGGTTTTTTTTTTTTCTCACTGACTATGCAATCACCTACATATGTTAAAGTATCACTTTAATTGATAACTAGCGATAAGTGGTCTTCAAGATGACGTCAAGCACCCATTAAAAACCGCGGGAATTTTTATGTGCTGCACGCGTCGCTAGTCACGTCTTTAAACGGTAACGAGTTGGCGCCAAGCCCCATTTGTCGCCCTCTCATTACCGAGTGCCGTCGTTTGATTCCCGCTGTGACGGAAAAGTCGGTAAAAACCGCGATTAAAACGCAATTAATTTCTCGCTTTTTTCAACCACTTAGCTGGTCAGCCACGCGTTTGTAACACTGGCCGAGAAGTTCTTTATCTGATTACTGAAAAACAAATTTACAAATGAAGGTTTAAACTTGTACGAGCTTGTTACGTGAAGTACATCGGTCGGCCTTCTTTGTGGTTTTGACCTCCGACCTCTAGAATTGAGTAAACGAAAGCCGACTAAATGAAAGTAAACTCCTTTTTTTTTGTTTTTTTTTTTTTTTTTTTTTTTTTTTTTTTTTTTTTTTTTTTTTTTTTTTTTTTTTTTTTTTTCCCCCACACCAACAGCCCAAATACAAAGTGATACACACTTAAGATACATCCATTTTTTAAAAGCAATGAAAGGCGTTTAAGACGCATTAGATAGACGTAAATCCGGTGAGCGAGGATAGTGAAAACCGACACAAAAGGACGAAACCATCTGAGTCAAGTTTGTAAAACTTATACAGCTCGTTGTGCCCCTCGCCTTGGAAACGGTTTGTTTGTCAATCGTGTCAATGAACTGGAAAGGCAAACAAAACAAAACAAAACCCTTAACCCTGATCCCGTAATGATCGTCGACTGTTTGTTTTATGTCAGTTGAGCTGGTTGTGTACTTTTCAGTCATCTGAAAAAACAGAAAATTAAACAACTATTTAGTCCTACATAAGGAGGGCACGAGTGCTTCTTTAGCGGATAAAAAAGGTTTCTGGGTGTTACCTTTAAATTGTATGCCCCATTTTTTTCATATCCTGTATCAAAAAATAAATAATAACTACAATAACAGAGGGAAAATGTTTCCTGTACATGTTGTTTTACCAAAGAATTTCAGGAAACCAGTGCAAACTGACATATCTTGAACGGATGTTTTTGGGGGAGCATACGTTAGTTCAAAGCCGACTTCGGAATTCCTGAGAATGAAGCTGTATTTTATTTATATTTCAATCACAAGTGTTGCGGTTAATTTTAATTTAAGATTTGTTTAAATATTTGCGTGTTAGTATAGAGTCCACCAATAACCCGCCATACGCCGGAGGCTATTCAATATAATTTACGTTCAATTAACACAAGGTTTTGAATTGAATCCTGTGCCGTGACGCCTTATAAACACCGATTTCTTTACAGATACGATCAGCCACAGACTTCCGAGAGCAAACACAGCGAGCTCCACACAGGATCAATCCCTCGAAACCATTCAAAGGTAAGTCATATAAGTGATGAGTAGTTTGTGTTTTGTATTGGTGAAGAAGACAGTGAGTTGTCGATCGATAACAGCTTTAACGTCAACGTTTGTTTACCTTTAAGACATAAACAGACAGAAAAATTAAGAATTACGTGTTAGTTTGGAAGATGTAAGAGGCAGGAAAAGTTGTGGTTGATTCAGAGCATTTGTGTATTGAACTGTATTGACTTTGACTCAACTGACATGAAGGTACTAAACTAGCAGCATACACCTTATACTTTCAGTTAAACCAAAACGTCTTGGACGGCTCGAAGTTTATTATGTAATTTTCGATTTGCCTCAGAATGAAAGCCACTGAGATAGAAGGCAACGTTTGGTTTTATTACCTCTGTCGACTGAAACTATGGGCACTCTGAAATAGCCCAATTTATTATCAGGTTTATATATCATATATGACAGGTCAGGAACCATTTGAGCAATGCGTTTGAAGCAATTCCCGCCATTTTGTCGATCTGACACTTAAGAACTTCAGCATAGAAACAGTTCAGTTCACCTTTAAGCTGTCAACTGGTGCAATGCCGTGTGTTCGATTATTACAATGAGTTTCCTTTCTTAAATAAATCGTTTATCACTTATTTTGCAACTGAAGCTCCTCGCGATCAGTCAGGTCTGAATCGATCAGGTGTTCATTTGAGCTGACAAAGCCTGACTCAGTTCGCAGCAAATTCCTTCAGTTCTAAGAACTAAAAATAAATTATTTCACAATTTCCTTTCATTAAAACAATTGCTATCATGATCTTTATAATTCTTTATTCCCCACAGTGGTTAATATAAAATTAAGACTCCCAGCAACATCGGCCAATATTGTGTTCACCAGACAGGCTCACAGAATCATAGAAACTCGTCAACTAGGTGTTTTATTGTTTGAGTTTACCATCAGTTTTCCAGAACTATTATGAAAAGAACTGTACAACAATCGAAATCGAGAATTTATACTTCAAGTCTAGAAATGAAGAATGGAAATATTAAATTCTTTTATTTGTGTGCAGGATTGCAGAGTCTATCATGTGTTAACGTGTATTGTCAACTGATGAATCACTTCACTTGATTGATCTAACGGAAAATTAATCGGCAACTGTTTACGTGTGAGCTGGAAAACATTCCCTTGCAGCCTTTTGTGTAGTGGATGATAAGGGTTTAGCAAAAAGTATGACTTTCCATTGCCCTAAATTTCTTAGTCGTACTCAGAAAGCACTAAACTCAGTAAATTATCTTAAAGACACTGGTTCACAAAGCCCATTTTCCAAGTGATGTACTTGTATAATTAATTAAGGGTCGTTATTCAAATATTCTTTCGAGGAACACTAAAGCAGTATTTTCAGTGATTATTGCTTGTTGATTAGTAGTATATCAGTATTAACGAGCTGTTTTTTGTGAATTGCTCAGATTTTATGAAGCTTAAAATAGCTTCAGTATAGTGCAACGGGCGGAATTGTTAAGTAAAAACCCACGTAATCTGTAATGCCTAAAATAGTTGATATTGTTTCTTAGACAGCTAGGATCTAGACTGAAAAACTTTATATTATTCCTAAAAGTTGATCTAATTAGTAAACGATTACACATTAGACAAACAAAACATTTTAAATCAGCGCCGATAAAAAAAGGTTATTCAGGTCAACTTTTCTAGACTTTCTAGCACCTATATTTGTTTCAATCGATTCTGGTTGAATCAAAATACAAACACGCATTTTTGAAATACTATTCGAAAGAACTTGACTAGTATATTTGGTCCGTTTCCCCTTGGTTATCAGTGACTCTATTTTTATCATCATAGTCAGTTGTTTCTACATATTGGTTTCGATAGTTTAAAAACAAAATTAGCTTATCGTAATTTTTTTCAGGTTTTGGAAAACGTTTATTTCCAACTCAACTGTGTAGATAAGCTCAAGTATTTTATAAGAGTTTGTTCGCATTGATTGTCCGCCAGGCACATAACTCCGTATTTTTTCCTTTGCTCGACACAAATAAAAGCAGTTTAATGCTAGGCCACTGTGTTTTACAGAGAAGGAATATCAGTATTTGTTTGAATGCTCGTTTGATTCTTATGATATGATAATAATATAATGATGATATAATTAAGTACTGCATGACTTCATATTGAAGTTCCAAAGTCTACAATCTTGAATTGTTCAGTAGACTAAATTTAAGTCATGGATTATGTGACAGGCTATTTCTTTCATTTCCTTGGTTTTTCTAGCCGGGGTTCATTGTTATAGCTGTATAAACAAGTCCTGGTCATTTAAGATGGATTAGCTCATTAGTTAGATCACTTATTCGTGCCAATATACTTTTTTGAATGCATTCTAGATGATTCTGTTAAATTAATTGAACCATTATTTCAATTAACAAATTCATCAATCATGGGTTAAGTTGACAGACCCAAATCTTAAAAAAAATGAAAAAGCAAACAAATGTTTCTTAACAACAAAGTGTTGTTTGGTTTCGCGCCAGTTCTTTCATTCTGATGTTACTGTCACTCCTGGGATACTTGTGCGTGACGTGACATATGACGTCGTCACGCTAGAAAACTACCCTGGGATTTCTACGCATGAACAATCCACAACAATTTCTCTTTTTGCACATATATACTCCTTATTTTCTTTGTTGTTTGTTTGTTTTTGTATTTTAAAAGAAAAGCAACGGTTTTGCTCTTTCTACATAACAGAACGTGAACTTGTCAATCAGTTCTGCGAGTGGCCTGATCACAAATTATTTTGGTTTTTCTGTTATTCTTTAAATACAGATTTCGACAGATCGGTTAACAAACACGTAGTTAATGTTTTTGTAGTTTACAGTTATTATTGTCTTGGTTTTGGTAAGTTACACTACGTGATATTTACCTGGGAAAACGATGTTCACAGCACTAAACGTGGCATAATATTGATTTGTGGGCTTCTCGCAAACAACACTGTTATCTCTCGCTGATGGTATTGGAATCGATTTTAAAAAAATCTTCTAAAGTCGAATACTTACATGAAGTGTTTGTAAGTCAAAAACTGGTTTGGCAAGTTACAGAATTAACTGGTCATTGTAGGTGGCTAGCGTAGCCTTTGTAAACTTGGAGGTTTTTACAAGAATAACAAATGTATGGATCGGTACACGTTCGGGATGAAAATCCTGGTTGTTATTAAGAGGAGATCGTAAGTGCAGGTTCAACTGTTGGAAAATAGGACAGAAAAATCTTCAAAGCCCATCCTACAGACTTTCCTCTGCACAATCTTATGCCGAAAAAGAATGCTACAAACTACAGACAAAACTCGCTTAGTCACCGCCCTTAAGTCAAAACGGAACACTATAAGAACTCATCTAAAAATACTGAGGCTTATTTTTAAGTATAATTTAGCTATCTATGTTTTACTGAGTTTATCGGTTTTACCCTTTATATGTATAGTAGCATAAAACATGTATTTTTATCTTTTGAGCAATTTAAGAGATTTACTATTGCTAGATTTACTGGAGAAGGCATTTTGCATAAAAGAAACTCGGAATCTCCTCATGAAAAAAAATTTCCGCAACCTATAAAAAGTGCAGAACTGACAGCCAACATCTCCTTGTTAATAACAACTCTTTCGCACAAAAACTCCACTAAACTTCATTTTAATGCTTTCTTTATTAGATAAACCGTTTTTCCCAATATGGACAACATATATGTCGTTTCGCTAAATCATTGTTGCTGGTCAAGTTTTGGAAGTTTTTTGGAATGCAAGTTAATATTGAAGCATGTACTCTGACAACATCACGAGTACAGCGTCAATTGGATAGTATCTATTACGTAACACTATGACGTAACCAATCTATATCGATGCTATGGAAACAGTCAAACAAAAACGATATTAGGGGAAGGGATATTGATATCCAGTTTGTTGGAGCTTTGTCACGTGTTGCGGACACAAAAATACCTTTGATCTTTAAAGTAAAACTTCCAACCTTGGTACTGTGGGCAAGTTACACCATATGTCTTTTTCGAAACGAGGATTATAGACCAAGCTTTCACATAAAACTGACTAAAATTAACACATGTCGTCCAACAGAGATCACTTTCTGATGGTTTAGCATTTCGATCTCTTTGTGTTTTAAGCATATGTTTAGCAGAATCCAACGACGTTATTAGCAGTTTCGTAAACTTGGAAGGTGCTATTTGCGTACATTTTGGCTATGTGCGATAAGAACATCAATGTAGATGCCTTATATGTTGGGTATACTTCAATTACACTACATTTCTCTTGTTCAACAAGGAGTTAGCTAGCTATTTTACCTCTGTTACTGTTGTGATAGTTGAACTATCTGAGTTAAACTATTTAGAAAAAGTTTCTTTTCTATATTTGTGTTGTAGCAAAACTAAAATCTTCTTTATTTTTGTCGTAGCAAAATTAAAATCTTCTTATTTGTGTTGTGGTACAACTGAAATCTTCAAGTTTGAGATAAGTCAATACACTCTACAGTCAGTGGCAATGTTATAATTGTCATTTTTTCATTCTTGGTTTTATTCAATTTCTAAGATCGTAACTGAATTACCTAAAAATGTTTGATCAACCAAGCTAGAGCCAAAGCTATAAGCTATTTATCTCCGTGTTAAAATGCAGCATATCAACTGTACAATGTCAATGCCTGTTGATCTCATAAAAAAATTCTGCCAAAAGCTTGAGTCTGTCAAAGCTCCATAGTCAGAGAGAGCTTCAATCCTCATAACAAGGATTTTTGAAAAGGTTTTGAAATTGCAAGCTAAATTCACACGCTGGGTCTAAACCTCAGGATCCAGTGAAGCAGTATGAAGGATGAAATTTGATAGAAAGAAATTCGATCTTCAATGTAGAAAGAATTTTTGGCATACAAGGATCTTTTGGATTGTTTGTTGAGAAAAAAACATCGTTTCAATCAATCAAGCACTTTTGTTTCGTGTCATAGTAGAAAGCACATGTTACACTGACCAAATAAATACCTTGCCATTTTAAATTAATCAAAAAACTCTCCAATGCTGTTCAAGAAAACTGATTATCAGATTGTGGGAATTTGATAAGGGATGTGAGTGAACCACTTATACTCAACCGTGGATTATCGAGACCCTCGCATAGGCATCTCCTAGTTCAAAAAGTCACGCCATAATTTCAATAATCGATTTGACTACAATTTCGACTTTAAATTTGTAAATTACAAATATAAGGTGTTAGAATTCACTTTTACTGCAGCGAGATTATGTTAGAATTTAGCCAGCAGAGAAGCTTGGTCAAGCTTGGCTCGTTGATGTTGAAATGAAAGGTTCACTGGCGACAGCTGACGGGGATAACACAGTTGTAAATATATTATTCACAATGGCTAATTATAGAATCGTGAGTTGAAATAAAATTACTTAAGACAATATATTACGATAAATGACTGTAAAAATGTGTTTTTATTCTGGTACTGTGTGTGAAATTCAAATAATTTCGGTCCTAAAGAGAAACTGCCTCCGAATATCGTACTTCCAAAAATTTATTCACAAATTCAGTTCTATGTATGAATGACAGCGGGTATTGTGATATTGAATTTACAAAATACACCAAGAAATCGACTTCAAAAATATTCAATTTCTTTAGCAAAAGGCCTGTGTATTCCGCAAATCTTTGTCAGATATGAATTGCATTTACTCGAATTTACAAACGACATGCGGTGTATAACATTACTGGCAACTGTGTCACAGCTGCGTAGAGTGGGTCACCTTTGCCATAAACCAAGATTGAGTACCTGTAGATGGGGAAGATGCATTAATTTCTCCAAACCAGTCTTTGTAACTCTTGTACAGCCATACAGATCAATGTTCGTTATACTAGTCAAGTTTTCGGCGATAGAAGCTAAGCTTATGTCTGTGATTTGTGTACATTGGCCAATATTCAAGACTCGAAGGTCGTGAAGACTCCTCGCTGCTTTGCAAAGACCATCGTCTGTGATATGACAAGAATTCAAACCCAGATTTTTTAAATGATGTAGTCCATTAGATATATGATTCAACGCAGCATCGCCGACTTTGTCGCAAAAACTTACGTCCAAATAAGTCAAATTAAGGCCTCCTACGGCTAAATGTGCTATGCCTTCGTCGCCAATACCTTCACAAGATCGAAGGTTCAATTCACGCAGGCTCCGAAGAGTGGCCAAGTGAGAGAGCCCACTCTCTGTAACGCCACAGCAAAAGCTTAAATTGATCGACTGTAAGTGGACTAGTCCCTTGGCAATGTTGCTTAGCGCGTTATCAGTGATCTTTTGACAGTCTTGTAAACATAAAGTAGTTAAATTCTTGTTACCGCGAGCGGAACTCGCGTTCAGTCCAGCGAGATGCGCGATGCCGGTGTCTGAAATGTGTCGGCAACTGCGAAGATTCAAGTACTTTAACTTCGGCAGGCCCCAGGCACAAAGTAGAAGTCCAGTGTTCGTTATATTACAACATCCAGCGAGATCCAGCACGTCTAAATTGCTCAAAAACCGAGCGATCCTTCCCAGACTTGTGTCCGTAATTTGTTTACACAAACTTAGATTTAATACTGTCAAAGACGAAAGGTCTTTCACGAACGCATGTCCAATTCCAATGTCCGTCACATTGTAACATCCTTTGAGGTTTAAACTCTCTATGTTCGGTAGATTTTGTATAACGTAGCTCAAGCTCTTTTTGAGACTCAGGATACGAATTTTTCGAATACCACGTTTCGCCAGTGAAGGAAATAGGTATGGATTTGACCTCCTCAAATGTAGCCTTGCTTGAACGCCGCGCCACACCAATCGACTGTAAGCCGCATCCCTCCATTTTGAACAAACTTGTGACACTCTTCCTTTATCCCTTATGTCTAAATAACTAAATATAATGGCCAAAATCTCGGGGAAAAGGCAGTGGATTGTGGCATCGCTCTTCCCTTTCATGTCGTTCGCCCGCGTTCAACAAAGCACCATTGGAAATCGATCAGGCATTTCAATACTCTTGGGACCCTTTGTTTAATTTGACCACGTGATCGCTTCCGCACTCACTGAGTGGCTTTTGTAAACAATAGTTTCAAGACCGCTCGCGGTTTGATCGAAAGTACGGACAAATTTATTTTAGATTCGGAAACAAAAAGGTCTTCGCTTGAATAAACTTTGTTACAAATAAACACAAAACCCTCTCTGGCTAATAAAGTAGCTTTTCTTTTCTTTATTTAACTTTCCCGGCGATAAAAATACATTTTAAAGAGAGTGTTTATGTTATCTTTTTCTTTCCATAGTTTTGTAAAAAAGTTCTAATAATCTTTTGTTTACATCGTTTTGTTCTATTTTACTTGATGACTATTGTAAGGCGATAATTACATTTTTATTTCCTTGCAGAAGACATCGCAAATTCCTTCGGTTTCAATGCCGAAACTTGAAATCGAACTAAACAGTTGCAGTTTATCAAAGAATGAACTATTATTTTTAACGTTTCACAAGAAACGCTCTCGAAACGAACAAAAGCGAATAGCATAATTACCTTCATTAAAGTTATAAATAGACTGTATAATTCTTTTTTACTTGTGGCGGCAGAATTATAAATTCCATAAACTTTGTCTGTGTTTTGAGATTGGTAGGCTCAGTGCTGTCAGCACTTTCGAACAAACAAAACTAAAGATAGTTTTTGTTTTTGTAGGTCGCTGTTTTACATGTAAGAAAATCCGTAACAAATTTATTCCCTTTTAGATTTTTTTAGTCTAGATTCGGGGTTAGAATTAGTCGAGTTAATCAGCTTATATTGTTCTTGTAGGATATTGAAATTGTCCACACATTGATTTTCTTTTCTTCTGTTGCTTCCCAGAGTCAGTCCTAGCCACTAACTTTTCAGTGCGATGACTTACATCAGAATTGGGCAGTCATGTTAATTTAAAAACACGTTTTCTACAAAGATCTTTAGCTAGCACTGTTGAATATTTTTCACTAAAAAACATTAATCTTAACATTATATTTAAGGAATGCCTTAATATTGTTTTAAAACCCAGAGAATTGTTTTATATTGTTACTGTTTCCCTTGAGTCATCAATATCTTTTACGGGGAATAGCACGACATCTTTTATTTCTGAACGCCATTCGCCAACCAAGCTTAAAACCTGTGCGACATTCCCGCAAAACTTAATTCCTCCATTGACCTCTAGCACCTTCTACTGCTTCTAGACAGACCACCTAGAATGAAAAGGCAAAATGCAATTAAAGCAAAGGAAATACTAAAGGGGGGGGGGGGGAATTCGGGTCGTCTTAGTAAATATTTTTGGCTGTAGAATGGAGGCTTATGCCCAATTATAATGCTCTTACTTCTAACAAAAAAATATTCAGCAGACAAGACCATTGTTATGCTGTCCAAATTTCTGTTTTCTTGGATAATGGACAGATTACGTTCATATATATATAAGAACGTCTAATTTTCGAGCTGACGATGTACCGACAAGAATGATCATCTTATTTTTTCAAGATATGAGCTTAACATGTTCTTAATTTAAGTTCTAAAAATTGTACAGTTGTTTATACATGCTTGCACTTTCTTAAACAAGAAAATGTGTATAATTCGATAGAAATTCAATGTCGTTTCTATGTAAGTATGTAAGTAAGCCTTTATTTGAATAGGGTAACTCTATCAGCTTGACAAAATTACATCCAAGTATTCTGACCTATTTAAACTGTATATTTCCTCATTATATTTCAAGTGTTATACATTTTGTTTTGATTTAACTAAAAGGAACAGTTGCGTGGTAACGTAGTTTTGGTTTTCATATCTTGTATGCACCAAAAATTTCAGTCACAGTATCCTGTCCAAATAGAACCCAAAGAGTTTTTAAAAGCAAATTTCCTCCCAGAAAATAAGCCCACCTGAAAGATTCGTTAACCAAATATAAGCCCAAGACTTTTTTCTGATTTTTACAGTATATAAATTATGTCTCATAGCACTTTAATTCGACTGGGTTGAACCCTCGTGCTTTAACTTGTAAAGGGCGCAACTTATCGCCTTATTCGCCGTTTTGAGACAACTTGTCCAAAGAATTAGGCTTGCAGAATTAAACACTCAATTAAACACTCGATATATTTAAATTCAGCTTGGTAGCGAGACCTAGAGGACACAAACGAAATAAATTCTACAAGCATCTTTATCAGGGGGGGGAAAGCAACTTCCCATACATTCTCTTATATGAAATCTGAGCGATGCTCTCACAACTTGCAAAGCAATCATCGGGGTGGTAGTCAGCGGATGTCTCTAAGGCGCATGAGCAGCTCCTTTCTTTGTGAACTTGCCAAAACAATAACAACATGGGACCAGTGAGAGAGTTCGATTTTTTTATATATGTAGTAATAAAAAAGACTTTCTAAGTTTTGTCTTTAAAGCAGCGAAAATTTCCCCGGAAAGGTTTTTGGTGTCAATATGTGGTGTTTGTTATGAAATAAAACCATCACGGGAATGGTAATGAAAACGTGGCGATCGAATATTCCCGCGCTGGTCGGAGCTATTGTTCTTGCTCTATTGTTTCGAGGTTGTTTGTTGACTTGGTCTTTCTTTGTTTTACTTCATTTACAATTCCCATGTGGGCCAGTTGAAAATCGTGGTACAAACATTTGCATTTCAGCACTGAAAAGTAGCACGGCATCACAAAATTCTGCGTTCTTAAAACTACACGACGATGACGAAATTTTCGGATTAACACGCTGCTTTTAGATTTTTAGTTAAGAGAATTGAACCCCTTTATAATAAGTGATTCCACGGCATAGCAGCTTCCACTTCGCGGGAAAAGATTGCCTGTTGCATCATCGTCCAAAAACCGCTGACTACATCGTGAATTGATCGCTTTGCAAGTTGTGAGAGCATCGCTACTCGGTCCCAGACCTCGTTTCTTCCCCCCCCCCCCCCCTGATCTTTATTCTTTCTTTTGTTTGTGTCTTCTAGGCCTCGCTACCAAGCTGAATTTTAATATATCGAAAGAAGCCTATTCCAAACCACTTCAGTTGTGATTATCATATGTTTTGAATTTATAGCACTTAGCATTCATTCAACTCTTCCTGCCCCAGACCGAAAATGAAAACGAAAGATTTTCAAATAATGAGAGGCAGATTTGAGCTTGTTTGTTTAGACAGTATAAATTGTATGTTTTTGTTTTTTTTTTCTGAGTAAGAAATCGAAATCATCTTTCAGTCTATATAAACGAAACAAAGATTTGAGTTTTGTTTATTTTTTGTCTGTTAAGTTTTGATTTGTTTCCGTTTTAAAAAAATGACTACCGTATATAAATAACATGTTTTTTCTGTCTGAGTAATTCGTCGAAGTCTATCAATTGGTAAATTTGCAAATTTTATCATGGCACACGTTCTTGGAATTTCATTTTAAATCGAAAACCAAAAAGGTTTACTTCAATTAAACGAGCTTTAACATTCAGAAAAAGTTTGACATTTTCCTGCTATGATGTAACCTCGACTCTTGAAAAGAATTTCCGTGTAGTAAAGGGAGTACATTCATACTGATCTGCAACAGATGTTCGGCTAATAATTCGTGCTGTTTCAGGCAGCTACAATGTGTAACATTTCTCGGCATGATGTCGGTGCACGATCTATCCTGTATACAATGTGTTTCCAATAACAAATTAGCTATCAGACTATGTACCTTCATTCTTGACATTGGGTGGATTTAAATAATATAATAATATTAAATTATCGTCACAAGGTCTCAAATTTAAAGCAAACAAAGCTTTTGCATGACAATATCCTACAGAACGGTCTTCTTCAGCAAAAAAAGACTGTGTGTTGAAGAAGACCATGATATACGGTCGAAAGCTTTGTCTTGCTTTAATTTCAGGCGTTGTAACGAAATGAGCTATCGTTTTCCTAGGGCGGTTTCGTTTAATTAGGTATATTTTATAAGTAACGTTGTACTTTAATCGTACTCTGTGTTGGTACTAAATGCCATACGACAAAATACACTTTTTTGCCTTTTTGTTAAAAATTGTAGTTCAGAAAACAACGGCCTTGTTGAGTAAAGAAATTATGCAAATGCAATTAAGCATAACCCCTCACCACTATTTTGTACCCGGCGATTTGCGGTTTCACTATGGGTTTGTCGTAATTAAGGGTTTAACGATTAGCTCAGGCTGGCCACACCCTCGGGTGTATTGCCATAGACAATCGTGCAGTCCCGTAGCTTCATTTTTCCCTAATATGAAGTAGGCGAACGTGCAATAAGAAGAACAATGTCTACAGACAAGAGAGAATGTAGTATTTCTAGGAACCGTAAAATATCTAGGCGTCTTACGGTGGTACATTGTGATAGGCGACTCAAAATTTGTTTTTGCTATTTGGTATTCAAAATTTGTTTTTGCTTTATTTATCTGGGCTGCTTACAAGAACGACTGAGAAATTTCAAGCTATCAGCTTTAGATCTTCAGTATAAGATGGCAGTTTTAAGGTCATCTTAAAGAGGCTAAAAAGCAATGCCGGAATAAGATTACTATCACTCAGTTTTGAAAACCACTGCCCACTATTTGACAGTCTCCATGAATAATCGCAAAGGGCATCATCTCCAAGCCTGTAAACAATGAAAACAAATCTAATTTATTGACTGCAGACTTTGAACTTAACAAAACAAGAACCTGATGGAATGTATTGTTTACTTGTTTTCACGAACATCTGACAATAAACATGTCTGATTCGTAAGATGAACAAGTATGACTGGCAATCAATTTTTGTATGACAATCGAGGATAATCAATTGCCTCTGCAGAACGAAACCAGTTTCGATCGGAAACATCTATGCATACAGCCTACGTGATGCCGGAGATAAATGACACACCTGTAAAAGACTACAACCATTTTGCAACCGCTGTGCGCACACAGTTTCAATATATCGCACTTAAATTATATTCGCCTGTTATCCGACCAAGTGCAATGAATCACATTTTCACCTAACGTAGTTAAAACCCTTCTAAAAACAAACCAACAAACCTTTAAATCTTGTTCAGATAATTTTCGCTCGAAATGTGTCACAAATTTCAGGAATGTAAGATATCCTCTTGCCACTTGGTCAAATGGTACTTTAATCCCAGCATTCCATTATGATATGAAATCTTGATGAAATTGTGCTCGCCCAAATAGTCTGCCATTTATTTATCTGGGCTGTCTATGTAATTAATTGAACGCTTCCTAATTGTTGACAGAGTCATATGTTTATAACCTGAAGTGCTTCAATACGGTTCTTCCCTGGTTTTGCCTTAACCTACTTTTTTCTAACGGTCCCTTCACTATTCATCTAGCTTTAAATTCCTGTAACTAAATGCCACTCACCAAGGAATTGGGCAAAATAACGGTTTTGATTGAGAAACAGGCCCTGGTATTTGTCTTCGTCATTTGGTTTCTCTAAGCTTCAAGGAATTCCAAACTTTCATCGATCTATTGTGATAAACTATGAAGGACAGAACTTTCCTTTCAGTTTGTTATTCACCAATTATCTCTTGACCTTTGGGCTAAATTGCGACCTGAACGAAACTGGAGGCGGTTAGCTTGGCAGATGCAAAAGACAACTTTTGTACTGTTTGCGTTCAAAATGACTTGGCAGTCCAGTGTAGTTACGTTTTTTTGCCCTAAAATGCTAAAATGTTATCATAACAATCCTCTCCAAGCCTAAACATCAATATTCAAATAAACAGTGAAACTAAAGTTTATTTTAGCTTTTCTGTGCAAGAGACTATCCACTGACGGTTCCTTGACCCACTAATATTTCAAGTCTCAAACGTTTTCGTATGACGGATTCGATAACGATTGTAAATGTCAAGATAAAAAATACCTCACACATGCTTTTCGTAAGTGAACTGTCATGTCAACTAGACCAGCTAGTACCCTTTAAATAGGCTGACAACTGCAAAGTTGCTGGCTAAATCCGACATCAAAGACTAGGGAAATCGAAAGGAAAGACATTCCAGTGTTTCTGACTACAGGAAGTGAGAGAGGCTAAAAGGAAACCATTTTCGGTAAATGAGTTACTCTTGTAATTGACTACCTGTTAACATTTCAATTGATCGCTTTCTTGATGTCAAAGAAACGTTATATTTTGTAGGATTATCTTGTTATACTTCGGAAAACCCTTCGGCATGCCTATGTTTATCAGAGACAACAAAATGTCTAGAAGCCAGTCAAAAATTCAAGCACATATATGTTTTTTGTTACTGTTGCTTTTTAAAATGTTGGTGATACATGTATTTGGAATTTGATGATGATACTCCCCTGAGAGAACACTTAAACAAGTACCTGCAGGCAGACCGAATAAGGCTAGTCGTCATAAGGATTGCAACTGATCAATGAGGGTGGTCATTGCCTAAAGGCTAGGCGGTTCAGTTAGGGTATTTACCGCGGTATGAAACCGTTATTTGTGAAACGGTATTTAGCCCCCATGCAGTGCGTTATCCATATTAGCATTGACTAGACCGACGCTTGGGATAAAAGTACAAAATTGGTTGAATTTTTTTAAAAAAAATGTCGATTTTCTGACTCTACTTTCTCTCAGTTTCCTCTGATTTATTCCATTTTTGCGCATTGCTAGTCGCGCCAGTCAGCTATTGCGTCAGTGATCCATTTGTTGCTCCACTTGACCTTGATGTTATAAACTTGATTGAGATGAGTTGGCAGTCTTCAAAACATTGCACATTATCCAGAAAAAAGAGGATTTATTTACAAGTAGTGTCAAAAGCGTCCTATCTTCTTAATTCATTAAATGACATTTCGTCTAAAAGAAGTGATCTAGTGTGGAATCTGAGAACTCTTAATTTTATGCTGCGCGCACAAACGAGTGCTGTTTTCCTAGTTAACCATACTCAAGATAACAGTTTGTTTTTCAGCTTATTTTGTATCGTATTACGACCAAATTTGGACGAAAGACAATTAAAAATCAAAACAGACTTAACAAATGTTGAATGAAATAGATTTGGAGTTGCGTGCCCGCACGATCGTTAATTTCTCGGATGCCAAGCAACAATAAGTGAAAAATGTTTCAGCTGTGATTGGCGTTCGATGCATGAGAACCCTTAAAGGCAGCCAACAGAAGATTTAAGCTTTCAACGGTCCCTCTCATCTGACAACAGCCTCAAACTCTCAAAGAATGTCAGACAGTGCGACGGATCTCGACAGTAAGGTCACAAGCGTGGTAGGATATCCTTATTTCTCGTGCACGATACGAAATTTATAGACCATAGTAACCTATAAATCCTATTAGATGAATCACCTCATATTGGAGCGCTAATCTTTTCCTCTCGAGAGTTTTAATCAACATCCACTCGAAGTCAGATGAAAGCCGCTCTTATTTTAGTAGTAATACATGTTCGTGACAAACCGGCTCGTGGAATTAAATAGCAGTATTTGCTTTCACACTGGGCCATTTAGGCGTATTTCCAAAACCATTAAACAAACTATGATACAAGGTTAAGTTTGAAAATTAAGGATTCAGACCTTGCTGTTCAGAGCAGCATGTGTTTCTAAGCCTTGATTATCTTTTCAAAGAATGCTAAACTGAATGTATTTGAGTTATTTGTTAGTTAGAGTGGCATGTGTCGAGTCCATGTTTGCTCAATATTACACTGCATTATCAGAAAGTCAAACAAGCTATTGGTCATTCATTGAAATCCAACTCTTCTCTGTGGTGACATATACGTCGGCTGACGAGGTCACCCTTAAACTGGAAATATTTCCGGTAAAAAAGCCCTCTGGGTTCTAGACGCCAATTTTATTTGAGAACCTCAAAGGAAGAGTCGCAAGAAGCCGTGTCGTGCTCGGTTAATTCCGTACATCTGTAACCAATAACTTCGACGAATTTCTAAATTCAAACAGGGTTGGATTCGGTGGCTTTCAACCAATCAGGATACGCAAAATGGTATTATAAGCAGCTAGTCGGCTTATTTGAGCGCTAACTGCATGTGCTAAAGAGATTAGTTTAAATCAGCAAGCGTGAAGTAATCAAAGTGAGGAACGAATCTTGAGTTAGCTTTTGTCTTTTCTAGACCTTCATCGACTTCGTAATGAGGGTACGGCGAAGAGTCCGCCAAGTGCCCCTTGTGTTCTGCTTAATGATACTCACGTCGTTCTTCCAAGCTGGACAAAGTGTATGGTGAGTAGTAAGCCTCTTGTCACCTCAGTAGCACCTATTTTGTTTTTGTTCAGGATGTCGTTTTCCTTCCTTGAGGGTTTTAAGCTTGCCTTTTGGTTTTCACAAACGCATCTGGAAGAAATCCCAAGAAATGGCTCAGTTCCGTTAAAGTGAGGTGTTAGCTCACTGTTTACTTGATAGTTACGCGGACGTGTCAAGAGCTACACTTCAGCAACGATGGCTAGCCAACCGCATGCTATTGAAATTTCTACTAGATTTTCTCTAAGTTGGCGAATTTTTCCGTTGTCCTGTTGACTGGCGCATCGTTTTCTCGGCGGATCGTTAATGGTTTTATAATTCCTTCAATGGCGATTACTTGCAAATTACTTAACCAAACATATACCTTATTTTGTATCCAAATAGGTCGCTCAGTATTCCACACCAAGTGTACATCGTATCCACGGTGTCCCAGTTTTGCAGGGGGATGGACTTGACTCCAGCACAGACGGAATTTTGCTTTAGAAACCGAGAGCTTATGGCCAGCATAAGAGACGGTGCAAGCCTTGCCATTAAGCAATGTCACTACCAGTTTCAGTATCGACGGTGGAACTGCTCTGTGCCAGAAAGAGACAGTAATACACTGTTTCGTCGTATCACAGGCAAAGGCGAGTATCAGTTAGTAACTCCTTAAAAGCCTTCTCTGGGCCTTACTTGATTATTTAAGCTTCTTAACGCTGGCATTTGCTATCTTTCCTTGAAAACATCTGCTATCGTGATTACTACATTGCATGTTTGTTTTGTGCAAGAAACCTTAATTAAAGCCGTGCCCTTGTTGCTCAGCATAACACACATTAGAGGTAGAACTTAGCACCTTAGCAGGCATTTTCCTGTGCTATTATCCATGATTGTACGGCGATAGCTCTCGTTTCTTCGAAAGGTAAAAACTCGAGTTGGACACAGTGAAATTCTTTGCCGGAACGCGGCGAGGGAGGACAGTAAAGGGAAGCCTTTGGTGGATATCCGGTCGTTTTCATTTAACAGCAAAGGCGATATGTTTTTTTAGTTACTTATTTTCACTCTTTGAGAGGAATTTTACCACTGAAGCAAAATGGTGATAAATTATGACACATTTCATCAATCAGTGTCTTCTTCGAGATCACGCACTCTGTGGCTTTATGGAGCTTAGTATTGTTTTGGTTCTATTTGTTTGTCATAATAATCTCTCCTTGCGATATCGCTTCCCCAGATGCCCATTTTTGGCTCCTCAAGTGGCACACAGGAAAAATTGGCTTAGTTGCATCTTAAAACTAGAAGTTTCTTTGGTTGGTTTCAGAAATAGCACTTCAAAGAATTTCATCTATTTTCTCGAGCGTGCACGAGTCTTGACTGTAAGGGAACCCATTACGAATTATTGAATTATGGCCTTTCATCAATGTGCCTTAGGCACATGACTGAAACGTTTTTCCCTTCAACCAAATATTGCACTGTCTTCTTCTTACAGATCAGTTACTCTTAAAAATCAGGCTGACGTGCATAATTTAAGTCAGAAGTGTTGGAGAATAAGTACATCTGGTTCAATTTTATCAAGAGGGCCAGAACAGCCTTCAATTGATGTCCTATGTCAAGGGTATCACTCGAATCTGTCCACTACACTCCTCCTTGTTATCGTGTTTGAGAGCCTTTTATTGCGATAACTTCTGAAAATTGCTTATTTCCTAAGACATAAAAACGGAAGCAGTGGAGATGACTGAAGTTCCTGAAAACCTACGTCTTCCAAAGTCCTCAGTCTGCCGCCCAGCATGTTCCTCCCAGTCTTTAGTGTTTCCATGTGTGAAGTGTCACTTGGTCATTTCCATTTTTAAGGGGTTACTTCTTTTTTGTGTAATCTGCAGAATAAACCGCAGCGATGAAAATAAAAATAAAGATCTACGTCCAATAATGGTAATTGTTAGACGTAATGTGATGCAAAATGATCTGCGAAATCGGAAACACTTGGACATTGATCGAGCTTTCCTCTAACAAAATTATTAATTTAATGACTCATTTTATAGATGTTTCGGTTAACCTCTTCTGAATTTATTACATTAACGTCAACCATTTTCTATATTAAATTAGCAGAGCTATTTGTTGTTATATTAGGCTACGACGTCTCAAGAAAGGACAAAAAGTTGGCTTCGGAAATTTTTAATTATCTTTTAAATGTTGGTAATTTTTCAACAATGAACAGAAATTTAATTAAATTTACCCTGATGCCTGGAGGGGGGCAGTTTTTAAAATTAATTTACTGATTCACTTTTTTTCCTTGGTTGCCTTGTTTTCTCTCTTTGATGATAAAGAATGTTTAAGAATGTTTATGGAAATTAGTATTTATAGAGACATTAGACGTTTGCAAATGCAAGGCAGGTTAAGGTTATTTGCCCCCATTCTTAAAAATTGACAGTCTTTGCACATCGAATGCTTTGGCAAATATCACATAGAAACGTTAATGTTTCTGAACAACATGACCTAATTGCACACTGGCTTTAATTGCCATATTTCATTGTTTTGCTAACTTTCTGTTTCATACTCTTTTTGTAAAATTCATGGTCTTTTAATGTGCCATAAATTAGGCTGTATAATACTGAAATTCTCCTATATGACTTGAGATTATTCTCTCTGGGATCATGAATTTTGTAAGCCGAGGTCCTTTCTGTTCACCAATCTGTTTGCTTTTAACCAGTGTTTGTTAAATAATGTTATCTCCAGTTTGTATTCGGAGTACTTTGATGTTAACCACAAATGGTAATTTTGTCCCCAGGACCTTTTCAGTCATGAACAAGCTTACTGGAAGTCAATGTCAATAATATCATGACTTTATTATAATACTGTCCACTGATTGCAGGAACCCGAGAGGCGGCTTTTACTTACGCGATAGCATCAGCTGGAGTTGCCCATTCCATAGCCCGAGCATGTGTAGGAGGCAACCTCAGTTTGTGTGGCTGTAGCCGTGAAAGAAGACCAGAAGGCTTAGAGAAAGAATATCAATGGGGTGGATGCGGAGATAATATTGAAGCTGGCGCCAAATACGCTAAGGAATTTTTAAACGCTGGTGAAGAAAGTGTCAGTAAAGAAAAAGACACGAGTAAACTGGAGAGAACTCTGATGAATTTGCACAACAATGAAGTTGGAATACAGGTAAGAAACCGCGATATGGTATTACTTATTAAAGGGACTATGTCAGGATTTTTAGCCAAATTTAGGCATTGGAAATGACCATCAAATTCGGTGAAATACAAAAATAACCTCTTAAAACAGTGAAGGAACATTTCAATAACACAGCAAATACAAAAGAAGGTACGGATGGCCAAAAGTGACGAAAATTGAAACGGATTGCGATTTGGGTTTTGAAATATTTTTGAGCGCAACAGTTTTCAAAGTTAGTCTTGTTTGCTTGTAACTTAACATTATAACGCCCAGGAGACACAATTGGTTGCAATGAAGCCATGGTTTAACTCCTTTGCAAACATTAAGTATTATAGTAAGTATTTGGTAAAACGTAAAAAAAAACTCAACACAGCCGTGACACAGTCCCTTTAACTCGGCTGAACACTATATTTATCCTTGGTGTTGGGACGTTTTAAAGGGTGCCCTTTGTTTTAACTGAGTGAATAAGAAGAATCCTAAACAATTCACACCAACAATTTGTCACACACCATATCATCAATTAATAACATAAAAGTTCTTCAAACGATTCTGCAGAAACTAAAAACGCTGAAATCCTAGAGTCAACGTCACCGCAAAATTGCATGTCCTTTGCATGCTGTCTCCATGGCAAGTCAGTTAAAATAATGATAAATTATTATTATTTAAGGTCGCCTTTATTATATATTGGGGAGGATGATGTCTTGTTTGGATCTCAGGCAGTCGGGTTCTCTGTCACAACAACTTCTTTAAACAGCTGAAAGCAATTGAACTGGGGAATATTATTATTTGTACAATGATTCAATATAGTTTATATTGAAGACCTACTAGAGAAGTTTAAAATCTTAGTTTATTTCTCGCGTGCTAAACAATTTAGCATAAAGAAAACCTGTCACTGCAGCTGAACCCGTGTAATACTAGAGAACACTAAAGCTTTCCAGATTGTGTGATGAACCTTTTAATCCTTTGCATTAATACGACAAAATCTGTTTACCTCCATAAACAACTCCAGGAAAGTCACGGATTATAAAGTGACGAGAAAGAAACCGTAAATGTGCCCAGATTTTCGCCGGGTTCATAGTGTGGCACTTAACTAAGTTGAATTGGCAATGAAGAACTTTCTCGTAAAATTGCACAATGCCACTCGCAGGTACACCAGTTTACGTAAAACAGATTGTGCAATTGATACAATGATTGTCAGTTTCTTCTTCGCAACTCTTTAGATACCGCTTTCAAATTTTTATCATATTTAAAAATTTCAAAAATAGCGGCGGAACTTTTGAACGGACATCTTTTTAGGTAGCCATGATTTCCGCCGCTCTCTTGTGTCTCTATGGATGCGCTGTTGGCGATCTATCCGGAGGCCAAGAAAGGGGGAATGCCAAACGTTTATCTCTTAAACAGTAATTTTTTGACATAAAAACTGGTATAAAGATTAAAACCACTGTTTGAAATGTTCAAAATATAAGAAAAAAGTAGTTGTGTATAAGGAGTGTTCCTACTGCTAACAATATTCACATAAATTTGATAGAGATCACGTCCTACTGGTGAAGTCACGCCCTATTCGACTTTCCCTCTTGAACAAATATTTACTTTATTCCTCTAATTGACAACAAACACTTTCACACTTCGCTAGCCAAATAAAGCCAAATAAACCAACAATACCTTAATTTTATTACGGCACACTTGTTTACACTATGAAAGAACTCATAGCAATTTTAACAGGCAACGTAAATCTTGCAACAAGAGATGATTTTTTACAGCAATTTCTAGTTTTTGCTTTTTCCTTTTCGACACTGGATTCTTCCTTGTACTCGAATTGTCTACATCCTCAAGTGGACTTTCTATGGTAAATGTTTTGATAGCAGCTTAGGTGAAGAATTTCTGCTTGGAGGCTGTTTTGCTTTGGGTTGTTCACATGCAACAGGCTGCCAGTATCATGCAAAAGCGAGGCCGTTTATAATCCAAGTGCAAACATTTACCATTCTTAATGCACCGTACGTGGACGTTTTTTGGAATATTTTTTTCAGTTACTATCTTAAAGACAAACTTGTATACCCCTTGGTAAGCAGAGCAGGGGAAGTATTAGTTATTTTAAGTTTGGTGGTTTGGTGGGCTTTTACTATCTTTAGCTAGAACTTTCACTTCCTTTGTCGATTTTTCCAAGACCTACCCACGATGTCTATGACTAGACGTTCTTCGAGGAGGAAATGCGGTTATTTCTAAAATAAGGAGAGAATTCATAGCAAACGGCAATATTAATGAGGGCAAAATTTCGGCGACGTTAATTAAAGGTTTAGAAACACCTTGGCAAGTGCCTTTGCTGTTAATTCCATTACAATTCATGGAAACATATTTGGTAAAATTGCTCATTTAACCCTTCTCGTCCACCCTATTTAAACTGTCGGCAACACAGTGTGCACATAAATACCGTTTTTGCGGCCTTTTTGTGTCCCACCCGGGCCATTGATAAGTATCTTATTACTCGAGTAGATAAATATCACAGACTATATTATTTGCTTTGAGGGGTTGTCTGTCGTCGGGACAGAATTCTCTCGAGTTAACTGATTTCCGTGACCGGTTTCCATGTATCAAACGTTTAGCGGCCACAGAAAAAAAAAGATTGCGGCTTTTGTTTCCTAAATTATAAAAATATTTGTTTTATCTTACCGACAAAATTACCTTTATGATCGTATGATGTTTTTTTGTAGACGCCGGCATCAAACAATTGGGGTGGAACTCACAAACTCAATGAACACATTATGAACTTTAAAAACCTGCCAATATTTGTATGAACTGGTGTTGCATTGACTCAAAGTAATGTTTAAAATAGTTTATATCAGACAGACTAGGAATATCAAGTTCTAAACGATGGAATATGCATTCAATTTATATCTAAACAAACCTGACTTTTTTACCATCAAGTGTTACGCAATCTTAGGTTTTGCTCTGCTGGTCCTTCAGTCTTACTGAAAATTGGAATCTAGGTTATTAATAGACACTGTATTCAATTTTTTACATGATATATTGAATGGAAAAACATACCAATACCCAAATAGTATGATCGTGCACAACAGAATTCTAGAAGACAGGAACTCATTACTTATAAACGTAGATCACTAACAGAAAGGGGAATGGAAATAGATAAAAAGATGAAAACACACGGCTTGCGACGCCAAGTTCCGTTTCCTTGGAGTTTTAGAAAAAAAATGCTTGGTTGTGGAATCCCTTGAAAACCCAGCCCATTTTCAGTATCTATACATACATTGCACGCCGAGTACATTTTACATTCACGAGAAATATTCTGTTGATACCGCCATTAGCTTGACCACTGTTTTTGAATATGCAAGTTATCTCGCGTGCGCAAAGACACATATAAAGATCACTGGGAAGATAATCGAACCTATCTGAGGTCACGTCTAACTAGAAGTGTACAGGTTGATAATATGATCTTAAACTTTTTTTCGTTATCTTGTTGGTATGTTTAAATAAGCAGTTATTACGTTACTGAGCTTATAAAGTGAGCTATACACATATACATTTCCATTAGATATTCCTGAAAACAAACGTTGCGAACAAACGATTTTGAAAATCCAACATATTCCGAACAAACATTAGAGACTACCATTATAGAAAATCTACAAGATTCTGTTCTAATACAATCTTCTCCTGCATGCTTGCATCGTTGAATTATGGATTATTCCTTAATTTAATTTACTGCCATAATGTAAGCTACATCTCATTTATCAAATCCAGATGTCTAAAGCTTATCTCGGAATTGCCAAGGCGAAGACCAAAACCACAGACCAGAACCGCTTGGCGATGCGTTTTTGATAAACATATGAGCATTAACTTTCACTTTTTTGTGCATTTTTTTCTCGATTGGCGCATTTGGTAGCAAGATATTGCACCAGTTTTGTCCTTTAAGGACCATGTACAAGCAAACATGATCTCCCAATTAAAAGACGTTTATATTAGATGTCTTTGATACCCCTACTACATTTCTCCGATACGTTTGCCAAATTATGACCAATTGTTCGATATCACAAATCACCTTTAACCACTGTTACCATGTGTTTGTTGTGATGTACATCTCGCAACCAGTTGCTTGTAATGCCATTTCGTTTTGCCGACTATGCACCGATTCCTCAGGTATAGTACACAGTCGGGAGTACCAAACCTGTCACTAGCTGTACCCAGGCCAAACACCAATTACCCAAAACGAAGCTCAATCGGGCAATTAATGTAAAAGATAAACCAAATATCTGACATATCGGTTCCCCATAAGGAAACAAATATGTAAGGGATCATGAAAGCCTTTCTTCCCTATTTATTTTCCAATCGTGTTCATCATCATCATCATCATGACCATCATCATCGTCATCATCATATAGAAGGTGGTAGTCTGAACGCCAACGGTCATCGCAGATAATGGCATATCATTTTCATCTCCACAATTCACTGTAAAACTACCAGTGCTGTGTGCATTGTTGTGGACATTTTGCCATCGCTGGCTGTGTCATCATTTAATTTCCAATCTGCCCTTCACCGAATTTGAAGCACATGCTACCATGCACTATTGTCCACAACAATAGTAATCTACATTACCGCATCTGAAGCATTCACAGAGGTCTGAAAGTCATCGCCCAGTACAAGTTGTGGCTCACGGATAGCATTATCATCTTGTCTCATCATCTCCACAACCCTCATATTGGTGTTCCATTGGTGTCCACTTTGTGAAACGTTTATCAAGACCTGAGTTGAAGAGTTGTTAAGTGCCACAACTGGTAACCGTATTACATTTCCTTCACATATCATCAGCGATTCCTACAAATGATCAGTAAAAATCTCTTTTAAAATCCTCTGCCGCAGGAAATAACCGTTGTTGTTTTCCTCACGTTTAGGTCGTTAAGGATAATTTTGTAATCCGGTGCAAGTGTCATGGAGTATCGACTTCTTGTGGAATGAAGACGTGCTGGAAAGAAATTGTCCAGTTTCGTAACATTGGAGACATTCTCTTACAAAAGTATGACGGCGCCAGCAAAGTCAGATACGACAGGAGGACCGGACGGATCCTGAAACTGACCAGATCGGAGAACGGCTTTAAAAGGGCCGGGAAACGTAGAAGTGCCTCAAGCAGACCGGCCACCGGCAACCTGGTATACTTGGAACGCTCACCTAACTATTGCGTGAAAAGCAGAAGAGAAAAAACTCTGGGAACCGAGGGCCGAGAGTGCAAAGCTGATATCGAAGGACATGGCAGTTGTGATATGCTGTGCTGCGGGCGAGGATTCCGTCCAACTGAATTTGTAGTCAGGGAGAAATGCCAGTGCAAGTTTAAATGGTGCTGCTGGGTTGAGTGTAAGGAGTGTGTCAGTACAAAAACAAAGAACATTTGCCGCGGCTAAGAAAGTATACTACAGTTAATGAGAGAAAGCAAGACTTATTTCATTTCCCAAGAGGAAAGAAGCAAGTGTTGACTGAGGAATACACCTGACTTACTTTACATCAGCCTTGTTACCTTGGCAGAGCAAGTTGAACGTACCACCCAATGGAATGACAATCGACAGTTCAAAGACTTTTATTTTGAGACATTTATTGGAGTGAGACAAGAACACTTTTGTATTGTTAAGAGAATCCGGATTACCGGTCTTATATCTACGACCGCTCGATCCATGTTCCAACAAGTGATTCTGAAGAGCTATATAATAAAACCTTCTTATTCTAAAGACCACTGAAAGCTAGAGAGTTAACCTCGAAAATATCTCTTTTACAATAATTCTTGCGAGTTTTCAATTGATTCGAGTAATGTTAGAATGTGGGAGAAGTATTCTTTGAAGAACTTAATTATCACGTAATGTATGAAGATTTCAAGATACATTTCACTGACGATATTTTTGTAGGGCATGAAAGATAGAAAATTTAACCATTTAAAATATAAACAAAATATTCGAATTTTCAATGTACATATATGTATTTTACAGATACTTCTTAGATAATTATTTACGGTACATGTATTTAGACAAATGGAGCCTCGAAGATGAAGTTCTATTCAAATGTTGACATTCATATCTACTAAATGTTATTAATATGAAGAATAAGAGAAAGTTCTTTTTTGCCCCTCACACCAAACCGTAAACATGTTTAAAAGCTAACTGCTAAAAACTGTTGGCTTAACAAAGAGAACCTTCCAGCCTCCAGCTATCTAGTCACAGATTTTCAGTATTCTAAACTTGGTTGAACTTAATATGTTTTGCTCGTGTGAACGGAACGTTAGATCCCTGACCTGACACCAGAAAACAGAGCACTAATTTTAAACGCAGGGTTTAAAAAAGCCATTTACATGAAGTTTTCTTACCATGGGGTCTTTTAACTCAATAAACCTAATAGTTTCTAAAAAACATTTTTTTTGTACAGAACATTTTTCTACCACCTTAAACTAAACAGGGGAGGTACGATGGCCTTATAGTTAACACCCTGAACTCCAGGTTGTGTACCTGGGCAAGACACTTTACTCTCATAGTGCCTCTCTCCACCCAGGTGTATAAATGGGTACTGGCGAAATTATGCTAGGGGGGGTTAGCCCTACGATGGACTAGCATCCCATCCAGGGGGGAGCAGAAATACTCCTAGACGCTTAATACTACGGAAAGCGGGATAAGCTCCGGCCTGGTTGGCCACTAGGCTCGAACGAGGGTCTCAATGGGGTTAACCGTTAGCCGTAAAACGGCCAAAAATTTAGCCGTTAGGCGTAAAAATTGGAAAATTTTAACCGTTAGCCGTAAGATATGTTAACCGTAAAAAATCGGCCAGAAATTATAAATAAACCAAACTAGTTCACTTCATTGTCCCAGAATGGCTCTGAGACCTAAAACATGTTTTTCAATCATGGAAATTAATTTTTAACTTTTTAAAACAATGAAAATTAACTTTTAACTTCGGTTAACCGTTATGGAAATAAATTAACCGTTAGACGTAAAAAAAGCCAAAATTTTAACCGTTAACCGTAAAAGCCACCACCCCATTGAGACCCTCCTCGAACGCAGCTTCTACCTTACCTTAACTTAACAACTGAACGAAACAGGAGCTACAGCCTATCCACAATACAAATAAAAGGAAAATTTGTAAAATAATAAAAGTTAAATAATAAGATTTCAATTTTCCATACAGCCAAAAGGGAGTGGGTCACATTACTTCCAGCCCAGTTTTTAAGTCGAGTAATAGTCAAGTGACTGTTTAGAACGCATAAGTGAAGTTCAACGTGAACTGATTGCGTCGTGCGTTGAGGAGTTAGCTGCATTTGAAATTCTCTTTTGTCGTTTGTTTCTCAAGTGCCCCAGACTAGAAAATTCATAAGCTACCCTAGTGAAAATGAAATACAGTATGTAATTTGCTACCAAACACAATAATGATCATGTTATCATCACGTGATCTCTCGTCATAAAGTGTTGAAAAATAAATGACTTAATCTTGTTGTACTATAGTGTTTCTGTGTGCAAAGTTTGATGCTCTGTTTGTTTATTTGCTGTTCCAGCAAAAAAAATAGTTATTAATCACGGTGGTTTATTGGCTAGTGCGCTGGACTCCGGATCGAGCTGTCCGGGTTCACTGCCTTGTGTTCTTGGGCAAGACACTTTACTCTCATAGTGCCTCTCTCTCTCTCTCCACCTGGCAGATATGTCCAGGATTGAACGCTAATGAGATGCACGTTCCTCATGACAGGCATCACAAAGTATCCTCATTTATAAAAGTTCACCAAAACACACAAATACTGTCAAATGTGAATTAATTTGGAAATGCCAAAAAACACAGTCAAACATGAAGTAATCCTGGACATAAGTGCCACCTGGGAGTATAAATAAGTACTGGCAAATTTTATGCTGGAGGGGGAACCCCGCGATGGACGCATCCCATCTGGGGGGGGGGGGAGGAGTAAAAATACTCCTACATGTTTTATGCTGAGCCTTTTAGCCTGATGGCCTGATAGGCTTAAATGCAAACTTTACCCTTTTCCTTTACAATTCCCCCTTTTTTGTTATTATTTGATATATTTATTTAGGTTTTTACAGAGAGTTTATCAGATATAGAACTGTTCCAATTTGATTTATGATGTCGTTTTATAACAAATGCTATACAATTACATATCCATGTGGCTGTTGCCATACAGACAGACATACAGACCACCTGATGTATCCTACTCCGTTTAAACAGAGCCATTGGAGACCAGAGCTGTCGGTGTGGTCTTTAAAAAGTTTTTAGCTACTTGTCCAGTACCGATACCTTACTTAACTGCCACGCACTCTATCTGCAACGTCTTGATAACTGTTATATTTTTCTTTGCTTCGATCTCAGGTTGTAACAGAGGAAGCCAAAATTTTGTGCAAGTGCCATGGGCTGTCAGGATCGTGCAATATTAAAACGTGTTCAAGACATATTGCGGAATTCCGGGTGATCGGCGAGGTACTGCACCAAAAATACGACAATGCCCTCCGTGTTAAAATGGAGAAGGCTAAGACTGACGACAAGAACGTTCTTCACGTTCTGAAGAAAAGAAAGAATGGTGGATACCGTCGAGATAACGGCAAATTAAGAAGCACCAAACAACAACCAAAAACCAGCGCTTTGGTTTTCTTAAAAGATTCTCCTAACTTCTGTGTCAAGAGCTCCAGGCACGAATTTCCAGGTACTGTTGGACGAATCTGTAGCACTGATTCGTATGGCTCGGACAGCTGTCACGGAGATAATCTGTGCTGTGGTCGTGGATATCGCTCGGAGCGGGTGCAGACAATACACAGATGCAAATGTAAATTTCATTGGTGTTGCGAGATTAGATGCAAGCGGTGCGAGAAAGTGGAGACCAGGAACACGTGTAGGTGAACTGGGTTGAGTCGTGTCACGTGCTGTGAAGCGTTCTCGTCCCCAGAGCCGCTTGTCCTTCTTAGACGGCGGAGCCTGGGGCACGAGGAACAAGTGGGGACACATGAATTGATTGGATAGATCTTAGCAAAGGAAATTTAAATTTAGCAAATCAAACCAACCGTTTTAAAATCGCTTTGTTTTAAAGGATTTTATTGCGGTTGGTTTGATTGGATAGATTTAAATTTTCTTTTTTTTAAATCTGGCCAATTAAATCATGTGTCCTCAGAGCCACTTGTTCCTCGTGTCCCAGGCTCGGCCGGCTAACAGAGACAAGCGGCTCTGGGGATGAGAATGGCTGTGAAGACGTTACAAAAACTTGCAGCATGGTATGAACAATGATAAGAAACTTACAATGCGATGTACAGGCGCGTATTTCTTGTATTTTAAACAGCTGTAGAAAGCTGATGAAGCTGGACCCGTTTAACGAATAGATATATAACAGTATATAGACATTTTATCTTATAAGCAGCTGTAAAAATTACATAGTAAGATGTATGGACCCAGGAGAACCAGAAGTTCATACAATGTGATCGTCTGGGTGAGAGTAATTCTGCAAATAACTGCTGTTGGTGACTGACGTTTCGACAACCTGAGCGGAAGTCATCTTCATAGTCAAGTGAAAAGTTGTTGTTAACAATTGACAGAACGACACGACCAATTATTGTTGACAAACTTTGCAAGAGTCTTACAGCCAATAACATCACGGCAAAACTGACTAATCAGCTTCAACGGACCAGACTTATAACATCATCGACTGAAAACAACTTTTTATTTGACTCTGAAGATGACTTCCGCTCAGGTTGTCCAAACCTCAGTCACCAACAACAGTTATTTCCAGAACTACACTCACCCGGACGATCACACTATACGACCTAGATTCGTGTACAAGTGTGAACAGACTATTTCGGTACATTGTGCCAACCTTGCTTTACGATTTTGCACGAATATGCTTAACAACACGAAGGCTACAATTTTTGGTTCACCTCTCACCTTTGTGCACGTTTTTCACAATTTTTATTGCTCCAGACTAATTAGGCCGCAAAAGGCGTATTAGTTCTGTTAGTTGCCTGAAATGAGTTTCTTTGGAGAACTAAATTAGTGTCGCTGATGGAATTGACGTATCACTGTATTCAGTTCTGATCCAAAAAATAGTCCATAGACCTTGTTAAGGTTTTGGACGCCATCTTGACGGGCAGGCAACGCCGTTAGAATTTACAGTGTTTGTATGGGAATCCGATGGCAAATAGAACCTTCAAAGTTGCTAAATAAAGTTGTTCAGAATTCAATTTTTAAAAAAATTATCTGCCATCGGATTCCCATACAAACACTGTAAATTCTGAAACAGCGTTGCCAACCGGTCAAGATGGCCATTAGCAAGTTCTTCACACCGGATATTCAACTCTTATAAAATATATAGTCGCTTAACTTTTTGTGTAGTGATTTCTGATTAAAATTAGAATGAATTGCTGAGACCAAAGTCTTATTTTTCTTTATGGTAACAACTCATTATCAAACAGTTATTTGATGAGAATAAATGAAATTATCAACTGAACTAAGGGAATTGTCTTGATATAAAACAAAATGCTCAGAACTAAAATTACAATGTAAAAGAAATGTACAGATAATCAGATAGAAGAATTGATATAAGATTGGATCAAAGGCAGTTCATTCTAATTCTAATTTGTAAAGTTGTTAGATTTTAGTTTGACTCTAAACGTATTTATTGTTTGTTATTTTTACGGATTCTGTTGGAACTATTTAAACTGCTTTCGTTGTAAACTACTTTTTGGTTATTGCCAAAAAATTAAAATCTCTTTCGGAAAAGGAAACCTTTCTACGACCAACGAACGAAAGAGTTCGTATCAGTTATTGAACCTGAAAATGTTTTTATTAGTTCATGATGATAAAAATTCAGAACACACACAAAAAAACGAAGAAAAACACGCATGCTAAGTGAAATATTGTTGACCTTGTTGGTCTAGTTTATTTGTGATTTTTAATATGTTTAACTCGTTCAGCCTTGATCTCTTCCCCCAATTTCTTTTTAAGGTGTCTATCCAATTTATATGGTTTAAGTTATGAGAGTTTAATTACATATCAAGACAAAGATATAGTGTATGTGAGAATAGTGGATGTTTCTTTTTGTAGATACTATGTAACACTTATTTAGCATGAAATCTTGACTCCTTGATTGCTGTTCAGTTGTGTTCTACACTGCTTGTATCACTGAGATCAAACACTGAAACTGAGTAACACTCCACTACAAGTTTCACATAGAAATAAATATAGAGAAGAAGTTTTCAGTTTTATCTACAATTAGGTCTATTTAACTACCAAGCAAGTCTACATTTTCTTAGATTCCAGATTTTTTAACAGTAAATTTTGAGTAGGCCATAGAATATTATGAAGTCCAGATTTGAGACTAATTTAGTATTCATGTAAATTTTATGATTAATATTCTATAGATTTTATTTCACCTTGAGTGAAATACATGTCGTTGTTTACCAATGGAAGTTGTTGCGTCCTTTTAAACTATATAAATATCGTCATTTATTACACGACTAAGATAGCTTAGAGGGCAAATAACTCAGTACAATCAGCCAATCAATTTCTTCATTCCTGGTCCAATATTTTCTGAGTGTTGGACTGGGCAAAGTTTCCTTCATTGTTGTAACATAATTTTCCCTTAAAAAATATAATGTTGGGAATATTCCACAGTGCTACTATTAAATGTCTGTTTTCATACGTTTTTCCTTTTCTTTAAATTTGTCAGGACTGGATTTTGTAAGGAAAAAGCATTTTTATCTTCGAAATTTATCTAGCGTATTGCTTTCCAACGCAATGTAACGTATGATTTGTAACAGGCACGTTTTAAATCACTGTAAACTTTCATAACCGTCACACTGACGATGACGGATGTACCGTCGAAACATGTTTGTGAAAATTAAAAAAATCGTATTATTTTTGAAAATTTATACATTTTTGCTGCTGTCTCGACCATTTGGAGCAATAATCTACGACATCGCAGCCAAGTATGATGGAAGGATCAGCTCTTCTGACCTCCGCAAATTCGAGAAGATTTTGATAAAGACACGAAAGTCGGAACTGGATTTAGCGTTCCTGCGAAACTGCAAGTCGCTCAATGTTTACCCGAAGTTTCTTTGTTTTCACCTACCTTCAAACACCGCCCGGCAAGACGTATTGGCAATTAAAAAACATCTTTTGAAAAGCGCCATCAACAGACGATTTAAGGAGCATCATAAGCTACTTTGCAAAAGAAACAACTTGATGACCAGAATCTCCAGCGTCCTAAACAGTCTGGACAGCTACATTTTACGTAAGGCTGTTGCCCATAGTGTAGCTAAAGCGGCAAATCAGTTGAAGCTAAAAAACCTCACAAGGAATTCTGTTCTACCTTTCACATCAAGCGAAGTTGATGTGCAACTGATGACACGCAACTTTATATATCCTTCAAGACTGATTGCTGTGTTGACCTTGAAGAAGCAAAGTTGCGTGTTGAACGCTGTGTTAAAGAAATAGATCGTTGGATGTATAACAACTTATTGAAACTTAACCAGGACAAAACTGAACTAGTCGTCATTAGCTCCAAATTTCGACATTGCCCTGATCTTAAACATATTCGGGTTGGAGATGAGTACATTGCCCCTAAGTCTTCTGCACGCAACCTAGGAGTCATCATTGACAATTGCCTTTGTATGGAACAAAATGTGAAAAAGATATGCAATGAGGCAAATTACCATCTCAGGAACATATCAAAGATTCGCAAATATCTCACTCAGGACTCTGCGGAAATTCTCATTCACGCTTTTATTGGTTCCAAGCTCGACTATTGCAACTCAATTCTGTATGGTATTCCGAAAAAGTTAATTTGTAAATTACAGCGTGTTCAGAATACAGCTGCTCGCATTGTCACGTTAACAAGGAAATATGATTCTATTACCCCAATAATGTTTAAGCTACATTGGCTACCCGTACAATTCCGTATTATTTTTAAACTACTGTTAATAGTCTACAAAGCACTCAACGACAAAACACCATCCTATGTTTCTAGTATGCTAAGTTTTAGAAAGTTCTCTCGGTCACTACGTTCCAGTGGCCAAGAACTGCTAACTGAGCCCATGGCTAAACTCAAGACCTACGGAGACCCGGGCGTTCAGCACTGCTGCGCCAAGGCTGTGGAACAACCTGCCACTAAGCATCCGAAAATCGGCATCAGAAGACATTTTTAAGAAGAACCTAAAAACTTATCTTTTTAAAGAAGCCTATGACATTTAATTTTTATTTCTTATACACGTTTACTTTAAGTCCAGTTAAATAATCATGATATTTTTAGTTTTTAAATTTTTAACTTTTAAAACTTCACTCTCTGCATATATAGATATTTGAGCTCAATAGATTAATTTAGTTAGGTATTTTTATATTTTATTTTTATTTTTTAGCATAGTGATTGTAAAGCGCTATGAAAGATTAGCTAAATAGCGCTATAGAAATGATATTATTATTATTATTATTATTATTATTATTATTATTATTATTATTATTATTATTATTATTATTATTATTATTATTAAGTTGTTACATTTTTATCTTGATTTGAAACTTTAACATCTTCTTCCCTTGTCCTTTAAGAGTTCCCACAGAGTCGTGTAATAAGTCTGTTATTAACTAAAATTTGTTCGGGACCGTATTGGAAGAATATCGCCGATCTTCGGTCTTTTTAAATTCACTGGACCCAATAATCACGTGACTTCTAGCTAGTCCACGTTCCTCAAGGGGAATGTGGACTCTGGGAACGGGATTGGTGATCATAATTTCGTAGGACTCCGCTATCTCGAACAGTTTGTGGTTTCCCTTGAGCAAATTTTAACTTGCTATGTCGAACTGTGATAACTATTCCTTATTCATGTTACTATTTGAATGCATTTTCTATATCTTTCAAGATTTACATGCAAACAATCGCTCACTAGTCCTCACTCACTCCGACTTTTCCCGCCCATAACTCGCTCAACTTTCCCCGAATTTTTTTCCCTGCATTAGTCGAACCCCGCATTCACTGATCATGAGTTGCCGACGCGCTTTCAAAACGCACATCCCGTTAGAACTGTTTGTTAAATGGGTATACGACATATATATAGATACTAACTACGAGATAGTCATCAATTCAATTGACTATTTCGTTATGACATGACTCGTTTTCGCCGAAAAACCATTAACGATACGAAGTTGTCCTAAAAAGAACGCAAGTCATTCAAACTCTGAAAAATGTTTTTGTTTCTTAGATCTCCAGAATTGAAGGAGGCTTTTGTCAGAATAACAAAATTCAATCAAATAAGAAAATTATATTCAATTGGTTTGGTATTGTGTCTTCAGTTCAAATTAGCTGTTCATTTACCCGCTGTGAACTCGTGCGCTACCTGTTGTTTTGTAACTTCTGAGTCGTTCCACATAAATGTTTAATCACCTAATCCTCTTGAAGTTCATTTATTGAATGGAAACTCTCGGGGTTAGTAAAATGGAGCGTTTCGTCTGTCTCATCGTTTTGATAACTCTCTGCAATGCAAACCACAGCCTAGAAAAATTACCAGAAGGGACTGTAATAGCAAACAAGAGCCTCGCCGCTAAGATTGAAAACGGAACGATCGAAGATGGTGCGTCGAAAGTGAACGCTTCTCACAGATCTCTACCAGCTTTGTTAATGTTGTCTGTTGAAATTATTAAGAACGGAAATCGCTCCAACAGCACGGAGAAAACACGTGATGGCTCAGAGATTTTCGTTGTGGATGGCAGTTCACCGGAGGAAATTTCGTTCTTCGAACCTCCCAAAGCCTCGCCGTATTTTCCACGTTTTAGTGAAATCTCGATGCGGACCTTGTATTTAATCGTTTGCATGTGCTTGCTAATTCTGCTGCTAATGATCGTCAAACTGCTGGTCTCGAGAAGAGAGCGTAAAAAGGATTATGATATGGTCACTAAAGGAGAATTTGACGCTTAAAACTGAGTCAAATGGATCAGGAATCAAAAGCATAAAGGAATTGCACATTACAATGGAAAGAAGGATTTTCGCATAACCGGAAAATCCGGTTTGCAAGCTGGTTGCCAGGGAACTCTTCTTCTTCGTAAACTGGATCGCTGGGTTTGTTTTGTCCTTCACAAAGATCGCTTTACGTCGAGGAGTCATTTTACCAAAGAAAAACTATATTAGTGTAACTTAGCATTGACATATAATAATAGTATCAATATATGTTATTGATAAAAACGCGAATGAACGAAGAATTTTGTAAAAAGGTCAGTGTGGTGGGTCGGTGGTAGTGTCAGTAAATGTCCACCAATTCGCCATGTTTTAGCCAGTTTTTGATAAATCTTTTCTAAGTAATAGTCACAATGGCTTAAATAACTTAATAAATGTTTGTATTAAAACATATGGGGCAAGTTGGTATCCTGTTTAATTGACCTTATTCAAAGCGATCATTTACTATTAGAAATACGCTAGGGTGCGGTAATTATCCTCCGCTATAGACTAACTTTTCTCTGGTTTTCCGATGCCCGGTGCCGTTTCATAAATTAACTTCATGGTTGTATTTTTCTTCGAAAGGCTTTTTCTTGGATTTTCTTTCGTAGCGTGTGGCTGTGGAGGCCGGGAGGCTTTTAAATATCCCCGTTGAAAATAATTCAAACTGTATAAAATGATCCTTTTCAACATTAGCGACCCTATACTGTAGTTGATTTCTGAACTATGGGTAAAAATGAGATATTTGTTATTGTCACCTTTGAAAGACTCTTGAAAGTCATAACAACACGATCAGAATTGCGTAAAATCCCTTTATAGACCTCTTCTTTCTTTTCAAGGATTTTTGTGGAGAAGGGAGAGGAGGGCTGATTCGAAGTCATGCCGTTCGCTGTCACACATACTGACTGCTTTATATTCACTTCGTGTTAACAATGAAACTCCACACAAAAGTAACAATAAAAAACAATTGTGGTGGGCGAATATTTCAAAAACATAGTTTAAATCTCAAAACAATCGTCTGCCTGTCGATAAATTGCTTTGCCTACCATCTCAGAGTCTTAGACCGGGGATAAATTCGAGTGCGTGTGGGAGAGCTTTAAATAGCTATTTCTTAAAAGGGTGATGACCTGAGCCGAGAGTATCCGTACAAGTGTTTGTCGGGGGACATAATAAGCAAATATCCCGGGCCGGAAAGCTTAGAAGAACATTGAATGCGATGGTAGCTTAAGGAAAGTCGAGAGGAGATAACGGACCAGTCAGAGAAGTGAAAATGTGAAATAAAAGGAACGACATTCCGGGAAGAAGTACTTCTTTCGCGAGAGACGTCTGTTTATTGCTCTGTAAGACAGCTACAGAGATGACTTCTGATCCGTTATCTTCATCCTCGATTTAGAATAAACTAACCTAAACGTCTTCCCGCAAATTGACCTACACTTCATTTTTTAGCCCTGAGCAATATCAATTGGTCAGATGTCTACAATCGGATTAGATCATTTCAATCCCGTCCCCAGAGCCCGTCGTTTCATTAGTTTTTATTTTTTTTTTTTTGGTCAAAAGCAAAAACGCGGACTCTGGCCAAAAACTATTTGAACATCTGTGATTCGTGGACTTCTAGTCGTTTATGCTCAAATCTGATTGGTTGTCAATCAAAATAAGCAATCTGCACATGCTCATAAAATCAGACTTGGCCAGAGTCCACGCTCTTGGTGCTGACCAAACGAAAAGCGGACTCACTGCTGTCCTCCCTCCCCTCCCCTGTAGTCGTTTTCTAAGACCTGTTATCCTGTTCGGATTCAAGACTAGGTAAATACAATATAAGGCGTAGAAAGATGTTATAACATTGTACAAAGTTGCTGTATTCTATTTCTTTCGTATTATTTCCTTATTTTACAAAAAAAAAATGAATATTTACACTGTATAATCAATATATCGAACAAATGTTTTTCATTGAGTCTGTGCATGTGGTCATGTAACCTTTGGGACAACAAATATTTATCGTCCAAATTAAACCACATAATAGCAATATTTAAACATAAAAAAATTCAGCTGTCAAAAACTTGTCCTCTATTAGTGTTTTTGGTTGAAGTACATTGTTCATGCGCTTTCTTTTATCACTTTTCTTTCAGGTTAAAGGAGCTACGTTACGGAGATTTCGCAGATTTTTGGTCTAAACTGTTCTGAAATTAGTGGTAGGCAACTAAACCCATGAAAAACATTATCTTTGAACATCTAAAGGAAGATAGAACCTTTTTTGCGGATAGAAATCAAACTACGTCTTAAAATATCGATTTTTTTTTAGACGTGTGGAGACAACTTTAAAAGTTGGGCCTTTTCAAGTTGAAATCCATTTCCATCCTAGCCATCCGCAGCCAAAGACGCTTGTTAACAATTTCAGTGCTCTGATATTTAAACTGTTAATAAAAAGGACCATTATTTTTAGGTTTTCTTTTTTTTTTTTGAAGACGCGGAAACAACTTGAAAAGTTTAGCGTCAATTTTTCAAGTTGTAATCCATTTCCATCCTAGCCATCCGCAGCCAGTGCTCTGACATTTCAACTGTTAATAAAAAGGGACCATTATTTTTAGGTTTTCTACGACACAAATATAAATTTTGGCTGTTTAAAAATCTGGTAAAATCCGTAACAAAGCCCCTTTAAACCGTTTATTTAAAAACTTGTCCAGGAACCAACCATAACACTTGTCTCATTTGGGTAATGATCAACTGAAAATAATAACTTAATGATATTATAAATATGATTCAAAAATTTCCCTAAGATATCTGATAAACGTTCTATATCAACGTGTTCATAAAGATAAATAATGTATTAATTAATTAAAAGCTAACCAAATGGAAGAAACTGACAAAATTGGCCATGAATAAATGACATTTTGAGTGAAAAGCCCAAGTGTCATAGCAACGTGTTAATTTCTTCATTTGGTTAACTTACTCCGGTTTGATCACAAAACTACAAAATTCAATAAGTTAAAATATTTTTTGCTTCTAGAAATAACTGGCCTTTTTGCATCCCTTCGGGTAAAATAAAGTTGTTGGCTTAGCCCTGCGGCAAATCTGCAGTGCTGGAAAACGGTAGCTTATTTCTTATATCTATAGCATAAGGCATATAAATCAACAAATTCTATAGTATTTTACATAGCTCTATTAAAGACTAGCAGAAGCGTTAAATTAGCAAGCTGCTCTAAGCTTGTTCACGCGCATTATCTTTATTCTTACTTCGTAAACTGTGCCAGTCCACCTTCATAATAAAGCCTTATATTCCAATATTCGAATATTAATTTTCCTAAGTTTTTGCCATACATCTTTTAAATGTTAATTCTGAGATTTTAGTGGATCATCAAGACAATTAACTGTATTTAACAATTTTCTTAATTTGTACTTTCTGATTTTGTAACAAGATCACTCTTGTGCATCAGAGGCGATTTTAGGCTTTTATCCCTTCACTCTCTCGGGTCCGGTTCATTTTTAAACATACTGAGCCTGCAATTACTTGAAAAGCGTGAACTATGCGTGCGCAAACCAATTACATGTACAGCTCTAACAGTCCTAAAGGCGCGTCTCTCCCCAAAGTGAGTTAATGTCGCATGGGAATTATTCCTCTTTTATTAGTTTTCCATGCGTTTTTGGAGAACCCCTGAATATTTCACTAGATCTCATAGATATTGCTTATTTTGTATCACCGGTGCGGTTTCAAATAGTTTAAAACAAAGATCTCTTGTTCTTTGACTGTTAAAAAAAAGAAATACCAACATTGCAAAAGTGCAGGTTTAGTCCATATTCTATTGAATTTAAGTGATAAATAATACGATTTACCTAGTTTTACCAATCTTAACTTTACAGTTCTTATCAACAGATTACGCTGTCAAAGGATCAGAATTTCGCTTTGATTTGTCCAATGATTTGCCCATGCTCTCGTTATAAGGAGCCAAAAGATTAGTGTTTAATGGAACGTCAGACCCTCAGGGACTGCGTAATTGTTTACATGAAAAGAACTATACAAGTTAAGGTCAGAAAATCTTGAGTAAAAATCAATGACCATTCTCATCTGCATTGCATACAAGTCTCGAGAGGAGCTTGGGCAGGCGGGATCATTGCACAGCGGTCTCATTTACATCTGAACTCTTCCATGCGCTCTTTGCATTTCCGGCATTTGACATAACAGCACCAGTGAAACTTACAGTTACAATCCCATCTTCTGACGATTTCATGAGTGTTGTATCCCCGTCCACAGCACAGAAAATCGCATCCATCAGTATCCGTCGACGTTCTGTTACACTGGCGTTCCATTGTCCCTGGGAGTCTCCTCAGTTTATCTTCGTCGCAATAATTCGGCGATTTGTCGAAGTGAACCAGATCTTTTGGTGGAGGCTTTTCGCCATCGGTTGACTTGATGAGATAAGCATCCCGTTTGCCGTCTCGAGAAGGGTATTTGACAGTTTGTACATCAACAGATTTTCCGTAGCGTCTTTTTAATTGAAGGCCCACTTTCTTAAAGGAAGGAAGAGCCTGCCAGCAGGTTCTTGTAGCGCATGATGCCGAGGTGCCGTGACAGCGACACTGAATTTCCAGACCCTCCTTGAGCGCCTAGTGAGAAAAGGGTCCCCAAGCAAAGAATGGTTGGTAACAAGTTACATTTTGGCAAGTTACCACGTTTTGTTCCACACTCCCTAAGCGTCCCATAGAGCAAAGAATAAGTCAGCCTTTTATGGCCGCTAAGGGACAACCCGATACCGTTAACACTTTCATTCCAGTATAAGCTCATTTCGATTCAAATGAAATGATGAAATAAATCCGGAACTAAAATTCAACACCGTTTTTCTACCCCGTTTCCAAGAGAGGCCCTGTTGGGGGGCTGAATAATTTATAATCCTGGGTAAATTTTGGAAATAATCCGTATTCCAATTTTGTAAAACATCGCAAAAATAAATATACCTAAAGATAATATGCGATAATAATCTGCAATCTTAAAATGTAACACAAATAATCCATTATTTTTAAATTTAGTGACCAATAATCCATATCACTTCTTTGAAAATCCCTAATAGCGGAGCTCCAGCACGCGATGCGCGCCAGCGGAGCACCATGGGTAAGGAATTTTGGTAAAACCATCAGGCCCAAAAAAATTGGTTATCGCGTGAGCGTAAATTAAGTTAACCTCAGCTTGTATTTTTGATATTGGACATCCATGTTATGGTCAATTAACCACTGTCAAAACAAGGTATCCGCTGACCGGTATCACATGACCATTGAGAAAAAACTAATTTTCCTCCGACGAAGGGATTAGGGACCAAAATTTTACTCTTCGACATTATAGCAATCTGGAACTTTCCTTTAACGAATACTATTGGGGAAAGTTTTCCCTTTTTTCGCACAGTTTCAAAAACGTCCTCTGACAAATTTTACACTGCAATTTGGAAAAGTCGAGTGTGTCATTTCAATCTTGATAAAAAATTATATAAATATATATAAAAAACTTTCCCTTGTACTGGAATGAAAGGGCCACGGATAAATCACTATCCAGTGGATAAGTGTTAACAAAACAAACTACACTATCCACTGGATAGTGATGTCGCAGGCGGATTGCGTTATCCACTCTTTGATCTGAAAATGCACGGAGACACTTCAAAGAGCTTTTTCTTGTTTCGTTTTTTTTTTAATAATTGTGTTGTCTTACACCACACCTCGCACTCGCTTAGCGTTAATTACATTGCTGTTCCCTTCTGTCAGTCTCGACTTTTATGCGGTGCTAGCGGCGAATCAGCTACAATGGAACCTCGATTTGAAGAACCTCTATACAACGAAGTCCTCTGTATAACGAACGATTTTTCACACCAGTAATGGCAAAATATATGGAAACGAACCCCGATATAACAAAACCTCTTTATAGCGAACATATCATATTTTTTCCAGTCTCTTGACCCTTCATTATATCGAGGTTCCACTGCACTGTCCCATAATAAATATATTTTGTAACATCTATACCATTGTGATGTTACTGTTGCTGTTCGCAACACTACAATTCGCAGGAGAAACATTAACTCGAACAGACAATATGGAACCTCGAACTTCAATTTACAATGCTGCAGCATTGTTTTCGAACCCTGAAGAAAATGAAGTAATGTATTTCACTACCAAGTCAAATTTCTCACCCTTGAGACTCCTTATTAAGATGAAACCGTTGTAATTTTTACGGTTGGTTCCAGCCATGCACAGTATTTAATTAAAACAGTTGTCCCCTTTTGACCCTATATAGAGAGCATCGCACTAAGAGCTACAAAAAATGAAAAGGGAAAACTGAAACGTTAACGCTGTTTTAACGTCGGTTTTTGGAGCAGGTCGGGTAAAAAAAAAAAACAGCGTGCACTCGAAATTTAAACAATAACTGGTTTTTAGGACAGGTTAGTTTCACGACCCTTCTCCTGATTGGACAAAAATACCTTTGTTCTGATAAGTTGGGGTCCATTACATAAGTGAACCAATCAAAATTGAGCTTAGCAAAGGCAAAGCCAAGAGCGAGTTTAGATATACCATAAGCTAAGATTCCAAACAAACAAAGTAAATATAAGAAAACATCTCAAATGACACAAACTGTCATTTACACTGGCCTCGCCCCTCTCCCCTGTAGATTTGTGACGTTCTTGCGCGCGAGAGGTGTGGTATAAGAATCTAGCCAATCGGATATCGTTTTTATTTCATTTGCGGTGTAACATGCGCCATAATCAGCAGTTGACTGGGTTGATACCTTAAAAAAATGTCACGTTTTCAGTCAGAGATTTACATCTATTTTATTTTATATTACGATGCCTAAGTTCTTTGGAGAAATTTATACGTATTTTTCACAGTTCCTCCAACAAAGTTGTGCGTGACCTCTAGTTGAAGTACTTGTGTCACCTTATTATTTTTTCGTCCAATCAAGAACTCCATTACCTTTAATAAAATCTCTTGCGCTCAGCGCTCTTTAAAGTGAACTGTTCTGTTAGTTTTACGTGCATTTTATGACAATTTTTTATCTCTAACGTCTGATTAGAATACATTATGAAGTTGATATCTCTGTGGATGTTCTGTTGTACATGTGACAATGTTATGCATTAAGCTGGACTCTCTGTCTTTAACTTTTACATTTTTATCCAGGCATTCAACGTTTGAGGTTTTGCGCCTGTATAATCTATAAGTTCCTCATTTTAAAGTGATTCGGCGCTACACACTCAGTGTTCCACTCATGTTATTTACTTGCAGGTGTGCTTGATAACAATTTCAACGCACTCCTGACATTTGACCTCACAGCACCAGTGAAATTTACACTTGCATTGCGACATCTCTGTAAAGTTGTGTGTGTCGTGTCCTCGCCCGCAGCACATGTAGTCACAGCTACCCGGCCCATCCGAAGTTTTGTTGCAGACACGATCTTGCGTCCCAGGTATTCCAAAGCGCGCGTCCCGTGCACAGTAATCGTCCGATTTATTCAAATACACCAAGGTAGAGCGTTCTGGCCGTGTTTTGTTGTCAGATGCCAGCACAAGGAACTCTGGCTTTGGGCCAGCAGCGGACGGCGCCATTTTAGGCTTTACCTTGGACGCTATGTGGTAGTACTCCTTTAAGCTTTTGCCGATCTGACGAATTGAAGGCAGCGCCTTCCAGCAAGTGCGGGTTGCACAGGATGCTGAGATTCCATGACATTTACATTCGAAAACCAAATTCTCTTTAACAACCTAAAGTAAGCGAGAAAAATGTCCCAGTTTTAGGTGGAAATTTAGGTTGCGCTCTTGCTTCGAGACACAGGGGACATGAAACTGAGGCGAATTTCTTACTGAACTTCGCGACTTTGAACTCAGTTAACTGAATCAGATCACCAATACCATTTTTTATGTTCTGTCTGCTTCAAATGTGATCCATTTTTTAAAAGCACGATCATTTTTTACATAAAAGCATGTCCTGTTTGTTAAAGAAAGTTGAACAAAATTCGGAATCACGTGACTTTCTCGCTAAACGTTCTTATACCACACCTCCCCCCTCAGTCAACTGACTCGCATTCAGCAGTGAGGTTGCAAGAAGGAAAGACCTCATGCAGTAAGCGGCAGGCCACAGCGCGTAGCTTTCACTCAGTATTGGTGAAAAACATGCCTAGCAAGAAACATATGCTATTAAGACAAATACACACATAGCTTTTTCCCCTTGCTGGTTTCAAAGCTTAGTATTTTTTATTATTTTACCCAGTCACAGATAAGGTTTTTATTTGTAGTTATAGCTTTTTCTGTCATAAATTAACTTTGCGCATGTTTATGATTTATCATTTTAAACATTTTATTTTTGCCCACTGCAACTAAAAGGAGGGGTTCGCATTTGGCTTTCTACCCCACTGGCCACTTAGTGTTTTCACCAAGACAAAGCTGCCTTTCTTCCCTCCTCTCCACCCTCTTCTATGTTTTTTTTTTTTAACCACAGAATCATGCGTCGGGTATTGAAGCAACGTTCTGACACACCATGAAAGGGCCCGAAGGGGAAATGAAAAAATTTGAATGATTTTACAATTTTTTCTAAACCCGCGTCTGTCTCAACTATTTTTATCTAGGAATGTCGAGTGCGTGCGTGGTGGGGTTCTTCTGTTTGCCCAAACTGCTCACGCGGATTGACACTTGTTTATCATCCTGAGTTTGCATTACATCTTTCCTTTAAGGTTCACTGTCAGTGTCGTCCCAGACAGTCATTCCTAATAAAAATCATGGCCCACTGCTGATAAATTGTCTCATACATACTCATTGTTAGAAGCCTTGCCAAAACTGTAAAGCTCGCGAGCAAGTTTTACTTGACTGTCCTGTATTGAAGACAGCAAACAGCCAATGAACGTGCGATAATTTTTACAGTTGCTGCGAAGGTTTATTTCAGTTCCTAAACTCAAATTTCAGATTTACAATCCAGACAAAAAACTTTTCAATAAGTGAATTAAAAATCAGAAGAGGGGATATGTAATATTTTTAACTCTATGGCTTTAGTAATGAACGTTTTTTAAACTTCAAGCCTCGGGAAAAAACCCTTGTACGTGACGGCATTCACACGAAGGCTATCAGTACTGGTTAGTGAAGCTGTTTGTTTTTACACTACTCTGCAAAATAAAATTTGTACTTATTTTTAGATAGAACTTGGAAACGTTTAGGAGTAAGTGGGTTAAAGCAACAAAAATGTGATTTTATTTTCAGGAAACTGCTATATCTTGTAGTCTAACTTCATTTTTTCTTCTTTTTTTTTGTTAACGTGCGATGAATAATATTTATGGCATGTATCAATAAGTTTTGATTAAGTTGCACTAAGAAACATTGTGTAACATGCTTTCCAATATTTAAGGGATGCGTCTTTCTCATTTAAAAGTAGACTTCGATGCTTAAGGTATAGGTTCTAACCTTTTAAAAGCTGTGCTAAAATATTAATTCTGCTATGAAAGTATTCCTAATATCGAAGGTATATTTTACTTGGGGCGTAGAGATTAAATCCTTTTGTCTATATTGCCCAGAATAACCTCAAAAAACACTAAACTTAACTTTAAGCGTGGGAAAGTAAATCGTTTTATTCCAAAAATATCTCTTCAGTATATTAAAAAAATTGTTATGAAAATAAAAGATGATCCGTCAATGTTTGTTTCCAAGTTCCCAGCTGTTCAAGAATCCGCAGTTAATATTAATCTCTGCAGGCGGGCGTACACAGCTAGGCAGGTTTTAATTACCAAGAATTCAACTAAACAATTCTTTTCATAATCGTAACGTGAGGTTTTTTTATTTCACAAAAGGTAAAATTGCTCCCCCTTTGAGAACGCACTGTTAGTAGCCAGTATCAATTTCAGTGCAATTCCGCCTAATTCGCTTTTTTACCGTACCTTAAAACGGTGGTAAAACCCTTCAGCGTTGCAATGACGCTCTCAACGCACGGTGTTTGAACGCTTTCTATGGGCAAAGTGTGGTTTTCGGAAAGGTGCTTTATTACGTACCTTTGTAGCAGCTAGTGACCCAACATTCCCCTCACAGTATGAACTCACTCTACTCAGAGAGTAAGCAAAGAATTCCAACGCGTGTTTCACACAAAAACAGTCGTTTTAAACACAGTGTTAGCTTTGTTCAAAGAAGCTTGCAAACACATTAACTCAATTAAAACGACCACAAAACACCTGTACGTGAGCTAAAAGAAAACGGATTGCCACTAGCAGAGAGAACCTGCTGCAATAAGGCTGTAGCACTTACTTTAAAGGTTTAATTAGTTTGCTCAGACTTGCATCGAGCACGGCATTGGTGCTTGGTGTTACGATTACGGACAGTTGAAATGGCAACCGTTACCCTCAAAGATAGTACAAGTAGCTTGAACACGAAGAGAGATTGCTTTAAGTAGAAAAGTTGTACCCAGTTTAGATTTATGTTCAAGCAAGTTGGGTGAGCGAGGCGGAGGCATGGTATAAGGTGTTTCATGTATAAAATTGTTGAATGTTTCCAAATCAAAGCTCTTCCAAGATTCACCAAACTTACGAAGGTGAAAATAACGTAACATTTAATTCTCTTTTAGCTGGTTCGTTTGCTGTTTGAATACCGGTCATTTCAATCGAACAGAGCCCTTTGTTCCCATTGTTTAGTTTTAATCTTTTTCTATTGCTTGTCAACAAACCCCGAAGACAAGAGACAGACAAGAATATTTATACCTGTAAAAATCACTGCCGTCAATGCGAGCTGGACAGAGCAGAAGACACATACCCAGCCATGAGAACAATTCTAATTCAAATACGATTCTTACTTTAGCTATTTATCTACTTATCTGACTTGTCATTTGTATAATTAAAAGGGCATGCATTATTTGATACAAACATCAACATTTTGAGCCAAAAGTTTTAATTTCCTACAATGTGGTTTTGCGGTTATCTTATAATAAGGCTCAATACTTTTTCAATACACATTTTATCTTGCTTATCAGAAAATATTTCTTGCGTTTTCACCTGATCCAAACCTAATCAAATTCCAATCCAAGCGAAAACTCGTCATATGTGTTGAGATATCAGTAAATTGTACATACAGCCCTGAGCGATGCACCAATTTAATAAACTTTTGCCGCGAAACTAGCTAGTGGAACGCGAATCCTTTCATATGCAAATTCCACGGGCCGAAACACGGCAAAACCATCTTCGTGTGACCAAGACAATCCGACCGAGCCAATCCGTAATTGTTTAGCCCTCATTATCATTAAGTAATTAGAAAAAGCAATTATCTCATTAAATTCTGACGAGCTGATAGGCCTCCTACCTGTCTGCCTGCCCGGCTGTTATGCTTGTTCATGAGGAAGATGGCATCTTCTTTTGATCGCCGAGCGTTCACGAACCGATCTGAAAGATCGATTCCGTAGCTTACGTCGACACTACAGCCTCCCCACATCCAACCCTTATTGCTCTTCTGTCCCCACTTTCTCCTGTCACAGTTACATTCGCTAAGGTTCCCCATGCTGCACGCTTTAGTTATCGTGTATACGACTCCAGCAGAAATGATCGCTTGAGTGTAAGCTGCTTCCTTCGTTCCAGCTGCGAGGAAAAACTGGGATTAGCGAGAAAAACTGATAACGGAAAAACTGGGATTAGCGAACATTTTGTAAAACTGTAATAAAATAACATGATTTAGAAAAATTAAAAGTACGTTAAGTCATTTTATTTCATGTCATTTTGAAGTTCTGTTGCGCTGTTCTTTCGGGATAAGATTGTATATATGGGCAGAATTGTCCTTTCATAGCAAACTTCTTACGTTAAGATTGCTCTAGCTTTGGTTTTTTGTCATATCTCGAACTGAGATCGCAGCAATAACGAAAAGCTTCTTTTTTTCTGCAGTTGTTTTCGAATAGTAAAAGCTTTTGATTGCCAATTTAGTTTTACGAACACATGTAGGTATATTTTTATAACATAATCAAAATCCAGACCGAACTCATACCCAAAGTGTACGCTAAAAATAAAGTTTTTATCAACTGATCGAGACAAAATAACTGTATTTTATTAAAAAAGAGATTAAAATAATAAGAAACTCATTAATTTTCAATGAAGGTACCAAAAATAGTTTTTTTCAAATACAAAGTTGCAGTTTTAATTTGACGTTTGCGTAATACGTGCCCTAGCATATATGAAGTACTAATTTCTATGTTACAACTGTACGAGTTTCGTTAATTATTTTGCGACAAAATGCAGAATTATCTCTCTCGTTGTTGTAATTTTATTAAAATCACTCCCGTCAAATGTATCGCTGCAGATTGCTTTAAAGGTCGCGAAAACGTTTCCTTTTCACTCAGGTGTATCCAAATGATGATAAGATCAAAGATAGGGCTCGAATTTATCAGCATATCACTAACTCGAGCAATGTAAGGTTCATGTTGACAGTTAAGTCTTAGTTGGGAATACCAGTTTGAACTTATCACACACGTACAATACCGTTTCTAAAAGAACAGAGCGTGTTCCTAACAACCACGCATAAAAGTGTCATAATTAACTATTCGTCACACGTATGGAACGGGGCCGATAATCGACTATCGACATGCACTTTTTGTTTAGTTTGAATACTAGTAGCCTCATTAAGGGCCCTCATGATCCCGGTGACCGGGGCCCAGCCGAGACCGGCTCACCCATCTGTAAAATGGAGTGAGAGAGGGCGCCCGGACCGACCGGCGCAACCGAGACCACAGGAAGAATATTTTCCCTGAACGCCCAGCCCGGCGCGGGACGCCGAGAAATGCTTCCCCGAGGGCGGTCCAAATGTTTGCCTACTTCCACCAGAAAATGGCATAAAAAGTACATGGGTCAAAAAGCACGAAGAGCGGAGCAAGTGTCGCCGCCCCGCCCCGCACCGGGAAAATCATGAACAGAGGCAAAATCCGTCCTGGTCTGAGACAGCTCGTTAACCGGGCTCTGTGAAGAGGCCCTAAGGCATTCTTTAGTCTTCGTTTAATCTCGCCTCAAAAGAAAGTTTAAACGCTTTTTCGGAAGAATATGCACAGAAGATTATGGTAATTTATTGGCGATGTTAAATTATACCCAAATCATTCGTGTCAGTAAGTTTGTCAACTTTGACAAGTGTTAATCGCACGCCAGTTTTCCGGCACTTGAAACACGTCAAAAGTCTTTTTACATAAGTGGATTCATAAGTGGACTCTGCGCTTAATAGGAAGCTATTTACTTCAAACAAACAAATAAACACTTAACAGAAGTTCAACCAAAAGTGGGCTGCCAAATTAGGCAGTGGAAAATTGCTTAATAGTTAGGAGGATAGCGAAATCTCATTAAGAGAACGTTAAGAGCAATATCTAAGCATGGTAATCCTACTTACGAACTGCCCTGTCGTCGAAGACTGATGTCTGGCCGAGCAGTGTGCAGTTCCATCTATTTTTACGAAACTGAAATTTGCATTCTTCGGCGCCCATGCGATACCCCTCTCGAATGCAGTTGATGACTTTTGGGTACTCTTCGCAGATGGCAATCTGTTTAGGTGACAGGCCAGGAATTCTGCTGCAGATCAAACTCGGCCCAAGAGTAGCAACTGACGAAACAACGCTGTCAGAATGTCAAGAGATAAAAGGCTGATTGAATAATTGTGATTCAACAAAGCACAAGAATTAGAAAATGGATTCTCACTTACAATAGCTTCGAATTGGCCTCCATGAGGTTATGGGCAAACACTGTTGCAAGTAAAAGAGTTATAAGTGTTAACGCATGTTGGTTCTCCATTTTAGCCAGCTCAACCTCTTTCTTTTTATCAAGCCGATGACACAGATTCACGATTATAAATCCTTTGATCGTCAAAATGTTTGGTTTATCTCGTTTCTGATTGGTTAACCGGAATTAATCAACTTTTTTTAATTTACTTGTGGAACAATTGGTCGGAATGTGCCTTCTTAGATATTGTTTCTTATATAGGCAGGAAAACTGTCGTTGCCGAAAATGTGATAAGTGTCCAATTTGAAGCATTTATTTTTTTAGTGGTTTAACTCAAATATTTCGCCTTGAACGCCGAGCAGAAGGCTTAACGAAGCGAACGAATTTTTGTGCCGATAGGGGTCTGTCCAATTCTTATTAAAAAGCCAACGATAAGACGATATGACGACTTAATTGGAGATTATTAGAGATGCCAAATTTTATTAAACAGTGATTCAGTAGGCATTTGAGGCATTTCAGAGGTAGTTCAAAAACAAACATCTAGCTCGTTATTGATTGTTTGAATTGAAGTTTTCTCTTTGATGTGCCGAAAATCGTGCAAAGGCGTACAAACCCTTTAAGCCTTCACTGAAGCAACACGACAGTTGAACGTGTAACCGGCTCCGTTATCCTGACGGATTCCTGTCCGCTCCTTTAATAGGATGTACGGCGGAAACGAACGACTTTATTGGTCTCGCCTTTGACAAATACGGTGTCTATACGAAAAGTGAAGCCCTGAATAGATTTTCAAGGTTAGTCTTTCAATCCTCCGGCAGCAACTTTATTAAACTTTTATTCTTTCGGCCAAGAGCTTACAGACGCTAAAACTATTTATTTGACAATGCTCTTGCAACCGTCATAAGACAACCACAACCGGAATTTCCGAGAAAGGACCGTTAACCACCTCTTAAGTTCCTTGCTAAAATCAAAGTTAACAGTTTTTTTAATTAATCAACTCTACCTGTCTAAGAAAACATGTCGCAACGACTGCTGTATTATAAAAATCAATTCTTCATTCTTGAAAGTGATACACATCACACGCGAACACCGCCGTACTGAACTTTTACTACTCATTTTAATCATAATAGTTTTCCCTCCTTTTCTTAAACTTCTCGATTCAACTAAAAAAAAAAAACACCAAAACCTCAACGAAAGCCCAGTCACAAAATCGTCCAAAACTGTTCATTAAAGTAAGAGTAAATTCATCTCGATACATGAAATTAACTCAATGGTCATGAATATGCCAACAAAGGGAGGTAGAGTTTTCCTTGCTGTCAAAAAAGACGCTTCAGGGTTTGTCAATTTGCTCGCGAAAATTACAGTCATAGTTCGATTTCACACACTTATGGCAACCATGTAAACGCATTTTAAATTTATTCTATGTCTCACTTTTTCCCCTTTAATACGAAAACTGAACAACTTTACAAGAAACATGAATTGTATAAACGAGCCTTATCCATCAGTAAGCACACACAACTTAAAAGTTGAACTGGTCAAAAGGCAACATTGATTTTTTCTTATCAAATCTTTCATTAATTATGTTTGTGCCTGTTGCCTTTGAATACAACGAGAACAAAAAACCTGGGAAAATGTCACTGATAATCGAAGAAAAAGCTTTAAATTGAAACTAGCTGATTAAGTTGTTAATAAGAGTTTTATGCTTTTTTCTCTTCAGGGATAACGGAATTCATTTCTACATCAACTAGGCAAGCTTTATGGAAAATCAATATGGTTGCCTATTAATCGTTGACCTGACGGTTTGCATATAAATCACTATGACAGATCATCAGAGCATAGAGAGCTCTTTGAAAATCTTGGGTTATTAAAAACTCAAGAAAGCATGGGCAGTTTCATGATCTGAATGTCAAGGGTGTTACGCTCCATAGAGCAATTTGATTGGATCTTGTGCCTTCGCCTGAAATAGCAGTGTTTCTGTCAACGCTGCCAAGCCTTAAAACTTTGCTGATCTTCAATAGTATAAAAGGCATTTTAAGCTAAATATTGTCAATGAATTGGCGTTAATTAAACATGCTTTATTTCGCTTTAAGCCGTTTTTTGGTTATGATGACGTTATTTATAACCACTGCCCTTGTAAACAAGAACTTCAATAAAAATCATTTGGAAGGTTATCGGACAGTTTATTGATGTTGTTAATTTTGCGTTCAACAAAATCATCATCTGGCACAATGATTAATAACATTATCATCATGATCTATTTACAATTGTACGTTATAAGCTGCTTTACTATTAGTAAAAACGTTTATAAGAAGCTTAACCACTTGAGCAAAGTGACTTGATTCAATAAAACACTTGATACTTCCTTAATTCTGCTTCAATTGTTGAGTCACTAAACAAGCGGATCTAAACTGTTCTCAGAAAAACAGTTGTTAGATGATATCGTAATGTACATTTAATTTTTCTTTACTTTTTTTCGTTCAAATAATTTTCACTAGGCGTTGGAAATCATAGAAAGCTCCAAAGTGCAATAAGGTTTGGATAACTCATTACATAAACCAAATTTTGGTTTAGAACTTTATTTCCCTTGTGGACTTAACTATTTAAATTTAGCGTTGGGGTTTACAATTGTAAACAAGATTTTATGGTCTTTTTTGCTGACACTTGGGGACAATGCCTGTTTTAAAGAGAGTCGCCGCCAAGCACGTATCTATTACTAACTATAGCTCAGACCACCCACTATCATTCTATAATGTTATCTGGCAGGCCTTAACTCTGTCATAACATTACGTGTATAGCAAAACTGATGAATCTAAAAAAAAAAGACGAAAAAAATAACATAGCGTTGTTGATAAATGGCGAAATCAGGCTCAGAAACTTAACGGTTTTGCCTAGCGTGATCATCCATGTTTAAAATTTAAAAGTGATGAAATAAAAAATTAAGGCGGGTATTCTGCGATAACCATCAACCTCATTTTCCTCTCAAACAGGGAGTTAACTCATTTGCGGCGGGCGAGCGGTGCGCGTACGGGTTAATTTGGCAAACTACTCGCCGAACACCTTCTTTCACGTTGAGTAACAAAGAAAAGTTGCAAAGAACCCGGCGTGGTAAAGACGAATGTTCTTATCTATCCGCCTGGCCGTGTAACCACACACAGAAAGCCGAAAATAAATTAGAAAAGACTTAGTTATATAACATGATCAACCGCTGTGAAATTACGCCGCAAGAAATGACTCAAGTCACGATAGTCTAACTGCAGGTGAATTCTGGGTACAGAAATGCGTCAACGGAATTCGGGCCACCACTGTGTTCTGAAAGTTTTCTGGTTTAAATTTTCCAACATCTTTAAAACAGAAGAACAAGGTTTTATCATGAAGTTGTTAAACAAAAGGGGCTTTATTGACTCTTGAAATCAACAATGGTTAATTGAGCATATAACTTTGATTAATTTGTCTAGTTTGTCAATTCGTTGAATAAGATAAATCACGAGATAGTTACATGTGTGTATAAAATAGATCAACAATTAAATTTCCCTTAATATTATATTCCGCGACTGTGTGTCTTTTCGTCTGAGAGGAATGTTGCACATTGTATTGAATACTTACAAAGTGGTTAACACATGTAAAACAGTTCAATATAATCATACTTTTCGTCAAAAATATATCAGAAGAAAATACTTATTTTCTCTTTATCTATATCAAGAGAAAATAGCGAGATATAGCGACCATAAAGCGACCATAAAGAGAAACTCCCGTCACAGCTAAGTTAACTATGTCTTACTAAAACACAACACTTTATTTATGCTATCAAGTTCCTATTAACAGCCTCTTTCCCTACAAATTATAGTGATGGAATTCATATCCAGTATTTCTTAGCCTTGTTAAGCTTGAATTCTCCAAGGCTATAAATACATCTTAAACGGCATTCGCAGTGATTTTTAGCATTCCAAGTATTTCATAGGAAACATAGCTTTGAAATAACTTAACTGCTAAACTCGGCGTGCGACATTTGTAATAATTGTTACTTTTTCCTTTTTGTGATGAGAGTTTAAAATTACGCTTAGAATGTAAACAAGAGGCAATAAGATCATTCTAGAAAATAGCAAAAATGCCAGATCTTAGAGAACCTATAGTGCACACGAGGGATTGATAGATGTGTTATAATGTGTCAATCTATCTTTCCCTGCTATAATGTTTTACTCGCCAAATTACTTCTTCTTCCTCTATAACTGATCCAAATTTTTCGATCGCCCTTCACACCTGATTGCGAGGGCGCATGAAACATTAACTGGTTTTACTGTTTGTTGCGACTTTTCTTTTAAGAAAAGGGTGTAGGCAACTCTGCTGGCAGTTTTAAGATAAAATCTAGCTGGTGTAGAAATGAGAATGTTTTGCCGGATTGAATGAAAGTCATAAAAATAACAATTGGTCAATACTAAGAGCTTTACGTAAACTAGTTAAACTCTACAGAACGTGAACGTTAAGCAACAAATAATATTTCTAAAAGAAATGAGAGAATAAACGTTCGACTAAGAGGCGGAGGATCTATAAGTATATCGGTTAAGGCTGCTTAAGGCTATAATTTTAATTAATAATTGTTACTTTTTTTCTTTTTGTGACAAGAGTTTAAAATTACGCTTAGAATGTAAACAAGGGGCAATCAGATCATTCTAGAAAATCGCAAAAATGCCAGGTCTTTGAAAACCTGCAGCACGCGAGAGATTGAAAAATGCGTTGTCATTAGTATTCAATTTGTCACTCCCTGCAATAATGTCCCCTGCCTCGCCAAATTACTCCTCCTTCCTCTGTAACCGATTGAAAATTTATCGATCGCCCGTCACACCTGATTGAGAGGTCGCATGAAATATTTACTGAGTTTACTGAAATGCAGTTAACTTATTTTCTTACGTAATTAGTGCGCTGGCAGTTTTGTTGTGACATTTTGGAGATGCATGTAGTTTTGAGACCCAGTAGCAATTGTACCTAACAATGGACATTTCCTTCTTTTTTTTTTTTGCTTAGTGCCAGAGCCTGTTTAATTTAGCGTTAACCTCACCAAGTGGTCAAACAGGTTTTGCTGCTTTTTTTGAAGGAGGGGGGGGGGGAATTTCGTTGTACTCGCAGCGGTTTATAGCAGTACTTTGGTCATATAGTTTTTTGCTTCCGCCAGGACTCGTTTCTATTTAATGAACTGGTATATTGAAGTCTCGACAGCTAATGAATTGAGCTCAATTAACTATACCTCTTTGTACCCATAATTATAGATTCCGCTTTTTATCAATATATAGCAGTAACTTTCTGTCTACTACGATTTGTTCTGAGACGAGCAACAGTACAAGAACATCTCTCTCTTCATATTGAAAACAGCAAAAGAAACACCAAACAGCAAAGTTTATATTGCCTATGGAGTCCATCAAAATGATAAAGCAACCGACACTTGAAATTTCACACTGTCAGCACGTTTTGACATTAATTGACACGTGACGATGGCAGCAAACTTTCACGTTATGAAACTGAATAAAACGAAACTCGGGACATCTTGTGATAAGCAGATCGAGCCCGGAACAGTGCTGATAATACAGGTCATTTTAACGAAAAAAAAGAATAAAATTGTTATACTTGCCATTTGATTCCGCCAAAGCAAATCAAAGCTTCCGTTAAATGCCCCTCTCTACCCCCTCTAGGGAGCTTCAAAGTGACAAAACAATTCAAGCGGAGCAATTCAAGAGCCCACGTACAGCAGGTGAAAAATAAAGCACCACTGCGAAATACGTTAAATTATACAGTTTCGATTGCTGGAAATAGCGCTGTGCTTGGATAACATCTTCATAATCATCTGTTTTAAACGAACAAATTAAAATTCGACCCCTGGCATGAAAAACGTGCTGCTCCTATCGACAATATTCATTAAATTAAAATATCAATACCTTTTGGATCCGTTGCCATGGCGCATCGGTAAATAACGGCGAAATACACGTGTATGGGAGCAGATAACGGTTATTTGCTTCATTAAACCTTATAGTTCGCTATGCTCTATACACATTAATGACTTTTTGCAAAGACTACCGATGCAGATTTCTACTTTGTTACCAAATACCGACAGCGAGTGAATAAGACCACAGAACGCGCAGAACACGTACTGAGGGACTTTCAAACCAAGGATATCTTTCTTCAGCGGATTATAATTTATTCTGATTATTTCGGAGAGAAGTGTGGTTAAAGGGTGGTAAACTAAACGGCTTCTTTTAGCTTTTAAATTAGGCAGCACTTTATCACGTGTTAATTTCACTGAGCAAAATTCGAAACACGTACTTACCTATTTAATATCCAACATGACGTAATGGCCGTGACAAGTTTGAAGTTTAGTCTCGAGAAGAGAGTCATCCTTTATTGATCTCGACATATAATTTCTTTTTATTTAAATTCACCTTCTAGTAAATTTAGTTGGGAGAATGTCATTATTCATCAGGTATGTCTTACTTTGTATTCGTATTTGCGTGAGAAATTAACTTGAATATGGTAGGGCGAAATTGTTCAAGACTTCAAATACTAACTCGACGATCAATCGGCGATGTTGCCACTTAGCCATTTCCGCCCTCATTTGGATGAAGTGAGCCGCACTCCGATTTGTCAAACATGCATAATTTCATAATTTCATGGGTATTAAACTATAACTAACCGCACCGGATTTTAGTTATGTATGGTAAAATGCGAGTGTTTCCGGTCGTGAAAGCATTCTCGTACCTCGAGTCTTCGTCCCTTCTGCGCAGGATTGAAGTCAAAGGGAAGGAAGACCCTGGGTACGAGGATGGTCGTTAAAGCTAACAACCTTCAAGGCTCGGTTACCAGCCGCTGTTAAAAAAAATGAGCCCGCACACCTTCTTTTCGTCGGAGGAAGATCGGGGTCGGACTCGAGAGAGCGGCGGAAATCGAGCCTACTTCGGAAACCTGAACCATTCTTTTCAATTTTACTAAAACAAAACTTGAAATTAAGGATGAAGTTTTCAATATAGACGTTAAAGAAGAAATTCCGGTTTTTTTTTACCATTTCACGAATAACGTTTAGTTTCGTAGTCCTTGCCATACAGTATTGTGCAAAAGTAATGCAAACGAATTTCGACGAATTTCCTGGCTTTCGGAGCTTTTCGAAGAAATTTCGCGCGACGCGATATTTCTTCGAAATTCAGCGAATTATCGTGACACCTATTGTTTGGAACGGCGCGAAATGTCGAAGTGATAGTTCGCTCACCTCGACAAATCGTTGCGATCTTCGCGCGATAGTTTGCTCACCTCGACAATTCGCTGCGATCTTCGCGCGATACTTCGCCACCTCGACAATTCGCTTCGATCTTTCGCGCGACATTTCGCTCAACTCGACAATTCGCTGCGATCTCGCGCGATACTCGCCACCTCGATAATTCGCTGCGAATATCGCGCGTTCAACAATTCGCTGCGAACATTCAAGCAACGTAAGTGCTATTATTGTACATTTAGCGAACAAAAAATCCGCCCTGCCTATTTTTAGGTAAAAGAGTGGTATACAACTCTGTTAGCAATCTCCAAAAAAAACCAAGTTGGTGTAGATATAAGGACGTTGTAATTGAATGAAAGTAATAATGACCAATACCAACTGTAATGAGCTTTAGAAAACAAGAGCGTAATCTCTCCAGAACGTTCTGTAATAAAACACTGAAAGAAATAAGTGAAGAGGCGTTTTCTTTATTGTTCGACTGAGAGGCGAAGGATCTATAAATATGTCGGTTATGGCTGCTTCAGGCCATAACAGGAGTGGCTATGATATCACCCACGCACTGGGCCCTCCCAGTCCAATTCATTTGACTGTCCAAGTCATCATAAAGTTGACAGAGTTGACACAAGGTCATTACTTTGTTTTTCTCTGAATTAGTTTAGGCCGGATAGTAGGCCTTTATTTCAACAGGATAACTCTATCAGCTTTACAATTTAAACTGTCATCAATAGAGGCCCTAGTAAAAAATAAAAATTAAAAAGTCGCAAAAAGCCTTAAAAATTTTAAAATATATGAGGATACTACGATTTGAGCTAAAATTATGTTACAATATATAACATGACTTAGTCACTTTGGATAGTACCTTAAAAATAAAATCTAGTGTAACTGTAGTCAGGGGATGACATAGTTTGTTAGTGGTTTGACGCTGACTGGTTGAAAAATTAAATAACATCAAAAAACATGCAGTCGCGTCAAACCCTAACAATTAGAATAAAATTTTTTTTTTCTGATGGAGTTAGCATTTTTATAGTAATAGCAATTTGCATATTGACAATGTATCTCGCAGGAAATTTAACCACGCCAAACGGTTTTTTTTTTCTTTTTTACTGTGTCGCCACTTCACACAAGTACTACAAGCGCAAAAAATGCTAAGTGATTAAAAAACTTGGGTACTTTCAATGAAAGTAAAAATTCTTTCAGTTGCAAAAAAATTAAAATGTAGTTGTATTCAGCGTTGCATAGTCTAGGACATGTTTTGTTAAGCACAACCATCATGATTTCCTGTAAGGTTGACTGATTTCGCATTTGCATCAGTATCTCAAGGGTGATGTGTTAACCTAAAAAGTAAACACTGCAGATGTGTCTTTTTTTCCCGCGCATTCTGATGACGTAGCTTTGCAGAGATCCTTGTAGCCGTATCTGATTGGCTGCTTCGTGCGCGCAAAAATTCAAAACCTATTTGATAAGGTTAGTCCTGGGCTCGAATCATGAGCAAGTTTACTTTCAGTTTATCTGTATTACAGTTTCATATATCTGTTATGAAAAAATACAATCCATGAGCAGGGATTATGCTTTACTTTAATATTTGTTCATGACATAGTCTACACAGTCTCCAATTGTAAATGGAGAAAACACTAAAAAATACTTTTGCGATACTTATGTTTACATCTTATACTATAGTTCACAAGCACAAGTCTTGCATTAACTCGTGACGACTTGTTGGTTGGTTGTCAATCTCAAAGCCTTATAAGTGTCGTCGGGTTATTCTTAACAATCTGCTCTGCATTGATTCCACTGAGGCGAGCACACCGAGCAGGGGGGGTATCCCGGTTGACCACACGCTCCAATACAAAGATCGTAGTCAATGTCGCAGTCATTCAAACAGGAATAATACGACGGAAGAGCAAAGGATGACATGCTGATGCAGGCAACCAGAAGGAACGTGGAAATTATAGCAATCTTCATCTGAGAAAAAAAAGAGCAAAAATGTAAATATGCAGTTATTTTTCTGTATAGAGATTTTTCAAAAATTGTCGCAACGCTAAAACTGCAGTAAGTGAGGCTTGTTGGATTCTTCAATAATAATAGTAATAATGGGGATGATGACGATGACGATGATGATGATGATGATGATGATGACGATGATGATGATGATGATGATGATGATGATGATGATAATGATAATGATAATGATTTGTTGGTAGCGCTTCCATAGAATAGCTCTTCGTTTTAAGTCCATACTAGCTGAGGAAAAAACTTTCAAGTTGTGTTCCAGGCAATCAGGGCAAACATTCAGTGAATTGGCTTATTGCTTTGAGTTCTCACTGTTTTTTTTAGTTACATGCATGAGTATGTTGGGACTGATTAGCTTTGATAACTTAAGTTTTGTAGGACGTCTCGATGTCGATTGGCTATAAGAAACTGCAAACTGGGACTCACAGTAACTCTTACTTCACTCTATGTACAGACAGAACTTTGCTGCGTGTGACGGCAATATGACGTAGAATGATTTTCGTCAATTGCAAAATTGAACTGTTCTTCTTATTTCAAGTGTGAAAACTCATATATTCATGTGTGCATGATCGTCCTTGAACGCACACTTTAGGACTGCGTTATGGATAACCTCTGATGTTTCCATTTGTAAACTTTTTGTCATAACAATGTATTATCTTGACTTGTATATAATACTTATTTAACAGAAATAAAAAACAACTATTCATCGATGTGGCGGTGGCTTGTGGTGGAATATTCCCCCCTAGCCCCCACTGAGGTGAATAGTTGTTTTATTATATACTAAGACAATGAGATGATATAGCTCAAAAGGATGATTTTTGACTAGTTTATTCCTGTCAAAGATAACAATTTTCTCACGCGCGTTGCTCGGCCGACGTGAATAGCAAAGGATATTCGAAGTTTGAGTAGCCAATCAGCGTGCGCCGAAACGCTTTCCACTGTTTGAGTATATACTAATAAAGAATATAAAATACGTTTTCGTATCCTAATCAGTCGACCACAAACAATGGTCATATTTTTAAAGATATAAGTTCTTATATATAAACTCCAATTCAGTTCGCGTCCGTCGCAGTGAAACTGTACCACGCAATTTTTTTAAGTAATGCAGATTTGGATTTGAACGGAATAAGTGGCGGGTTTACGGATTTGGCCACAAAAAACATGGATATTCACCCCCTCCACGATGTAAAAAGCCTTGAAAAATAAAACATTTAGCAATAAATGCTTATTAACAGCTAATCTGGCGAGGAAAGAATTTGGAATTTTACGCATGTTCAAAAGAAATCTGCGTCTTTAAAGCTTTCTGATGTCTTTACAAAGGGGCGAAATTTCGGAAAATAATTAACAATCTGTCAAAGTCGGGGGGCTCTGTTCTGCTTTTGTGAATTTATTGTAAAGAATTATTAAACTGTTTTGACATCTTTAAGATTTGCAATTATTTTTTCCTGAAAGTTATTGAATGAAAATAGCTAACAATTTAAACTGACTAAATCACTTGAAAACCTAATCTTCGTTAAGTACAATTTTCGCTACATGTTGCAATTAGGCCAATTCAAAGGCCGTTTCCTATTTAATTACTGCGTTTACCGTTAATAATTTTAAGTCAATAACGATTAATTGGAATTGGCGGCAATGAAAGTATTTTAGCACTGAAAAAGCTTCAAGTGTGGCAATTAAAGAAAGATTTCCTTTCTTAACGTCTGCTATCCTTTATTGTCACTTTTCTACTTTTTTCTAATCTCTTAAAGTTCAAAATTTCTTTTTCTGGCAACATTATCAATATCATTGTCTTGTTAAATTTCCTTGAAATGTGTGCTACTAAATTAAAATTTACACATCTACAATTTATTTACTATATTCAGCTGCTTTTTGATAACAGAGAATTTCTATCTTTTTAAACCTATCTCTCAAATTTAAGGAAAAGTCCTTTGAAATTTTTAGAAATATGATGTATTTGATACATTTAATTTTGTCATTATTTTTGTACATTTGTTTTTAGAGAGAGATGAAAATGTTAAATTATCTAAGAGTTAACTACATGCGCTGAAAAGAAATCTTCGCTGAATTATTTTAAGAAAAAATAGCAAGACCACATTAATTCGGTAAACGTCTTGCTCATTTCAGATCAATTCAGTTCTTAAAAAGTCGTAGCAGAAGAAGAAGCGCATTCACCAGAGATTAAATTTTCTGTACTTTTCTAATAGATTCAAAGTGGCAATTTATGAAAATAAAAAAAACCTGATAAAAAAAGACGTCTTGATTGAATAACAAATTCTTACTAGAACTACACAAAATGTGTGGAAAACTGTTAAGGAACTAACTCTATCTCTGGTCCAGAAAAGAGCTTCAGGACATTTTTTTTATCTTCGTTTATAATAGTTCACTTTTGCCACCATCAATTTTCACGCAATAAAAATTTTCCAACTTTTTCTCGATTGCCAATTTTTTTGTACTCTCCGGGGTAAATAACAATAGTGCTCTCTTGAAATCTTATTTTTTCTACGTCCTATAAAGCATTTGATCAGTGCAGTGGGATCTATGAACCTAGTATATCAATGAACTAAACTTTTAAAAGATAGTTATGACACTCAGAAAGTGCAATACCCTCAAAAAGAAGTCATCTTATAGTTTTATAATATTGAGTCTTTTCTGTCTCATTTTTTATTTTGAATCCCTAATTTTAATTTTTTTAACTTACCTTAAGTTGTTTTGTGTCGATATATTTTCTAGCAAAACCTCCTCGTGAAGTCCTCAGCCTTTCTCAGCAAGCATTCAAAGTAATTTTGTGGACGTAGTCAGTGATTGATAGTATATTTATACCTTCACAGCCGGAAAAACGAAAGTCGATTGCTCATTACGTTTAACGAATCATAAGAACACATTGACAGTCACTTCCAGCGTGCTTTATTTTGTCTGTACGTGATAATTTATTCTCGTTTTCTCATTATTGTGAAATGAAATGCTAAATACATTAGCGCACTTTGTAGCGGCTTTTACTGTTCAGAGGCAATCCATTAAAAATAAATCAAAACTTCGCACTTCTTTAAGATTTCCATTTTAATCAAGGTGCTTTGACGCGCGTTGATGTCTTCTGAGGAGCAATTAACAGCTACCCGAACAATACTTATTTATTTTCCATCCAACAAAAATTGTCACTTAAAAAGATGAAACTCGAAAAGCTCTTGAGGTTGAAGACAGCTCTTTTGTGTTACAGTAGCAATTGAAGTAGGCGTCGCAAAACAAAATCTAATGGTAATTACATTTTCTTTTCATCTGTTCCTCAGCGCAAACTTCCGCGGGTGAAAATCACCTTTCAAGATTATCATGTTTTTTTCTTTGCGCTATTTGCTTTTAGTTAAAATCATCTAAAATCCTTCAAAATCGTCCTGCTACTCTTCAGATCTCAAATCTCCGCGTAGTTGCTCTTTTTCCATTAAAACACTGATTTGATGAATTGCAACTGTAATATATTTTAATAGTAACACACTGAAAACATTCTGAGTCAGTTTAATAAAGTAGAAATGGGAAGGTCAGATATATAATCTTTCTCGTTAGGTTACAAAGTGGTTTTCCTCTCCATTTACTTTAACTTTGTAAAAGAACGCGCGCGACAAAATCCACAAAACATAAAAAGGTTCTTAATCAAGCTTCCGCGGAAGAAACTTTTAAACAGCTACACCATGTTCCCAAGCAAAATTACATCAAACAGATGAGTTCCTATTGTAAAATATTCTAATAACAACAAACTGAAAACATTCTGAATCAGTTTAATAAAGTAGAAATGGGAAGGTCAGATATTTAATATTTCTCGGTTAGGTTACAAAGTGCTTTTTTCTCTCCATTAACTTTGACTTTGTAAAAGTACGCGCGGCGCAACAAAATCCACAGTAACATTAAAAGGTTCTTAATCAAGTTTCCGCGGTAGGAAACATTTAAACAACTGTACTATGTTCCCAAGAAAAAATTAATTAAAACTATGTTTATTTTCAGAAGGAAAAGAAAGCCTTGAAAAGAAAAGGCGGCTATTCGGCGCTCTCTCCTTATAAGATTTTCAGTACTGCCTTATTTCCTCTCGGAAAACAAGCAATTATCAGTGTAAATGCCCTCTTAATTTTGCCTTTGGCATTAAGGAAGCAATATTTCCCTTATTTCACCTATTTCTGACATATCTAAATACACACACATCAAATCTAATTTATTTTCATTTTAGTTATTAAGTAGTGGGATTGGTAACGGATTCTGTCTGTAGAAAATGTATACGATGAAAAATAAAAAGTTCGCGAGAGAAAAGTTGTGATCATGTGTCATTGTAATATAAACTACAACCAGATAGAAAGAAAATTAAAAACAGAAAAAAGGAATTAATGCAGCTTTAGATGGAGAGATGTTTTCAGTTCTTACTAAAAACCAATAATTACAGCGCTCGGATAGTGCTAGCATGTTAATAGAAAGCGTTTAAATGAAAGCTAAGATATAAAATTTAAAAATCCACAAGCAGATATAAAATATTCAGTCGCATTTTGATAATCACAAGATTAGGATAATTTCTTCGGTGGGTTACAATAAGTTCTGTCAGACTAAAATAAAAAAATGTGGTTTTATTATTTTATTATTTTTTCGCGCTATTAGCGGCTCACCACAACATTACTCGAAGAATTCTCTCTAACTTTTTGGTGAACAGTTCACATAGCTGTGTAAGCGTCCTCTCCCCTGTTTGGGGGGGAGAGAAAAAAAGGAAAAAAACAATTATTGAGTACCATAAATATAACTAGAAAGCGTAGTAAGCAAGTTAGCTATTGCTTCTTAAAGTTTTATCTGAACTTACCTCATATGCCATGAATTCTATTTATATTTAGGCGGAAATTGCAAGTTAAAACACTTGGATTAAAATTTTACAAGATATAAACGGAAGCCTTCCTACGTTCAGGGTATGAAACATTCAACAGCGACGAAATTCCTGTCAATAATTGTTTATCAAATAGCTATTTATTGCAACTTTTTTCTTTTACTTAAAAGATCTTCCTCGCTTTGACTCTGTGATTTTGCTCAAGATAATTGGCAATTCAGTTTTAAGTATTTACATAGTGGGATAACGAAGGCATTAATTTCCAAGAAACATGTATTGTTTTGTGGGCTGTGGGTGAGAGAGAACACTGTTTTAACATTAGGGCAGTTTTGTGTAGGAAAATCTAGGGGTTGTGGATGATTTCTCTCTAGATTATATTGCGCACTCGACATCTACACATAGCAACTACGCATCAAACAGAAGTCAACATTAGTGATTAGAGATGTACCGACTTGTTAGATGCGAACAGAATTCACTGCAAGGCGGGGAGTGAGACACAAACTTAACATCACATTGTTAAGTTTTACTCGACTTAAGTTTGTGAAAAATCTCTTTGAAACATGATTTCTCCAGCAACAGAGTGTTTTTAACGTTGATAAGGTTTTCATTCCATTTCATTTTCATTAATTATTATTGGATTATTATTTTTATCGTTTATTAACAACAGGGTACGGCTTAAATAGGGTATTGGGTGTAAGAGAAGGAAATCGTTTCTATATTCTACAACATGTGCGGATCATACATTACTTGTTCTCTACTTCAGTGCGATCAGAAACCATTGCTAAAATATTTAAGTTCAAACGCAGAAGCTGAGGACATGTAGACTTGACCTGTAGACTACAGCTAACATGCACGCGTGGTCATTGAGAAAATACTGCACTGAAGGCTCGTGGGTGGTGTGCACTACACAAACTACGTCATTTATAAATGACAAATTATTAACACGTCCATACGTCACACCAGTGGAAATCTTGGATTGCACAATCTTAGAGATGAATTCAGATTGATTGTGTAAATTTACTCACACGAGAAAGGATATGTCTCTGCGACATGTATGTTGCTCAAATGCTTGATTTTCAGGTTCGTGATAAAACCCCTATAAAGGGCGCGCGGAAGAGAGAGTTCAGGGACTGGACTAGATGAGCTCTCGCAGAAAAGAATGTTAACAAAACAAATTATGCAACCTTTGAACTCACATTCACGTCCCTTAAGGTCTCCGCACACGTGGGGAAAAGACGCAGGGACATGTCGCAGCAACATGTAGCAGCGACAAAATTATGTGTTGTTCACACTGAGGGGACGTGTAGCAGGGACGTGTAGCGGGGACATATAGCAGCAACAAAATCAAAATGTGTTCACACACAAGTAACTGTAGCGGGGACATGCCCCAGGGACATGTCGCAGCGACACGTCCCCTCGTGTGTGCGGATAATTTTTGGCACGTGCAACACGAATTCCTGCAACATTTCAAATGTTGCAGGAATTCGTGTTACACGAAGTTCAAACGAGTTGGATTCCTGCAACATGTCGCAGGGACAAAACAGCTTCAAAGTTCGTGTTGCGCGTGCCAAAAATAATCAGCACACACGAGGGGACGTGTGGCTGCGACATGTCCCTGAAACATGTCCCCGCTACATTTTCTTGCGTGTGTACACATTGTGAGTTTGTTTCTGTTACATGTCCCCGCTTCACGTCCCCTCAGTGTGAACAACACATGATTTTGTCGCTGCTACATGTCGCTGCGACGTGTCCCTGCGTCTTGTCCCCACGTGTGCGGAGGCCTTTAGGGATTCTAAGATCACGTATTCCAAAGAAGCTCTTACGAAACCAAACATGTTAACACAGACAAGAAACAAGTCATTTAGGCTACGTTTACACGGGACCGCTCCGGAACCGTTCCGAACCGGACCGGACCGGATCGGCTTCTGTTTACACGGGACCGTTCTGGAACCGGTCCGGAACGGATCCAAAACTGGACCTGCAAAATAGCAGGTCCAGTTTTGGATCCGTTCCGGACCGGTTCCAGAACGGTCCCGTGTAAACAGAAGCCGATCCGGTCCGGTCCGGTTCGGAACGGTTCCGGAGCGGTCCCGTGTAAACATAGCCTTATACAATTCCGCAGCTTTCGTATGTAAATTGCAGTCCCTTGAGGTTTCCGAGAGGGTTGTTTTCAACAAGAGGCTACCAAATAAAACGTTCTTTCACACGGAAAGGTAAAACAAATTATTGCACATCATTACCTGCCAGCAAAGTCTCTTCTTTTATTATTAGTGCAAAGGAAGGGAAGAGACCTTCATTCTCTTCTTCGGAGGGGTAAAGGAAGGTGCGCGAGTTGTTGTTCTGAGTCTCACGTGCAACCATATTGGCACGTGCAGGCAAGACTTGCATGTGTTTTAATCTCACATGCTTACACATTAGGTTAAATGTAAAACAAACCACTGCACATCAGTTACCCTGCAGGAAGTAAAGCCTCTTCTTGTGTTATGCGTAACAGTGTTAGTAATAAGGGTTTGTATTGGAGTGTCATTGATCGGTGCAGAAAGAACGAAAGAGATCTTTTTAAAAAGAAAGTTGTTTATCTCGATTTTGTGTTGTTGTACTCGTTGCCTGTGTGGTTACTAGACTGATTTTGAGTGATTTTGGAGTATTTTTCCCGGGGTATTTTTTTTTTTTTTTTTCACGTGAAAATGAAAACTCCTATTGGCACGTGCAAGCAAGCAAGCACTTGCAAGTGTAGATATACATTAAAACAACCTTCTCACATGCACACATTTCTAGCTGCAAAAATATGTTTGTTTTAAAAATTTTTATTTTTTGTTTTTTTTTTTCTTTTTTTTTTGTGTAGCGTTATGCATAACAGGAGGCCAGGCCTTTGTTACGAGCTTGAGTGATGAAGGTTCGTTTATCAATACAACGAGAATGAGTTTCCAGGCAAATAAGAAAGCTACGTTTCTGTTGCCTTATAGTACTCTCGGCTACCTCTGCAGCCCCTGACAAAAATAATGTTCAGTGGCAGCTTTGTCGGCTTCCTCGTCAAGCTTGCCGAGTCTCGTGCATGCGACTGCTCACGAGTTACAACGCGTTTCAAAGACAAGTCAGTTACATAACAAATTGCCTGAAGATTACATAACAGAGATATCGCCTCTGGCTATATTAAGAATGTTGGTTCATGTCTTTCTGAGGTCAGTCGATGCTGTTGCTAGCTTCAAGAAGTTGTATTGTAGTGATCATGGATTTGCAGAAAGCATTATGTAAAAAAGTTCTTTTCTGTCCAGTTGCGTCGGTGTACTCCCTTTCGACTTCAGCAGCCGATGATGAAGACAGCAAAATTCTTGCTGGTTGCTTCAAGTTCAGCAATGAGGTCGGGCCTGGGTGGATAGGGTACAGGCCAAACAAAATCACAGTCATCACCTCAAACGACATGTTTACTCCGACGCGAAAAAACTACGACATTGTCCACGCAAAGAAGCAGATGATACGAGTGAAGAAACACGAGGACATCTCGACGCTGGAGGCTCTCTTGGAAAAGCCAGTCCTAATGTGTGTCACTCGACGGCAATACTGCGGTACCCCTGTCAATGTATCGCCGACTGATACAGAAAATCTTTGCAAACAGACCGTAAGCGGTTTTGATATTGACTTTGCAGTCATATTTCCACCAGCTCTGTTAAAGGCAGTTTTGAAAGACACATTAGAACTTATCCGCCTGTACCTCACAAAGAAGCAAAAATTCTGCCTTATGATCGACCTGAAGCAGGTTTTGAAAGAGTTTATACCCCAGGAGCTTCAAGATGCCGACTCCCTAGAATACGTCTCATGGCACAACACGGCGTTCTGGATAACGAACCACTGCAAGCCGCATCGGCATTCACTCATGTACATCAACAGCGTACTATTCTGGACTGCTTTGTTTCCTGTTGCGTTTTTTGCAGCTCTTCCGTATCGCGCTGGGCGCCGCCTTCTCTGCAAAGACGGACGTCTTGCTTTGAGAAACCCAATGAAATTTAAAGTCACTGGTGCTGATGATAAAGTTGTAGTATGTGTCTGGTCAAGTGACCCTCCTCCCCCCGGAGAATATAAAAAATACATTAACCGATACGCAATGAACACGGCACGATTAAACTGGCTTGCGCCGTTTTTGCGCTCATCTGACATGATCAAGTTTGATTTCGGCGAGGAAAATGAAGAGGAATATTGAATATTGAACCTAATATAGTTTAGATATTAAAAATTTATTTTATTAACCAGCAGTAAAAACCGACATAGAACATTTGGTGGACAGTTTTTTTCAGATAAAGTTTTTATTAAATATTGCGGAATACCAGATTTTTCCGGATTAACATCTTTAGAGATGGTTAGTAAAGATTGTGAGTGCATTTCTAAGCTTGCGTTTCAAATGTGTGATACAAAATTAAAAAAATTACCATACTGAACGTGACTTCGCTGTTTTGATGGGACAATAACAGATTGGGTAATAACTGAATGGAATTAATGAGATCGTCATAAACTTCTAAGCAAGTTTTTCAACATTTAAATTAATTTCAAATGCTAGACATAGATGACCTTTTATAAAGGGTAAATACACTTGATTTCTTGACTTAGCTTACCATGTAAGGACGCGTTAATATTTCAGTACGCGTTGTTTTATCTAACTGAAAAGTATACTGAAATGCTATTAGTTACGAAATTTACACGTTGTTTATAAAACAAAGAACTTGCGTCATAACTTTTGTTCAAGACAAAATTTCTTGCATATGATTAGACAGTGTCAGTCAGTGTATGAGCCCATCTGGGACGTTAATTGTATTGAGAACAAAGCGCTGAATCCGATGAAACAAAGACCATGACGAACTTTCTTTGTATTGGTAAAAAAAAACTCACGGAATCAAAAAAAATTCTGCGACGCATTTGATGGTACATGTATCTAGATTGTGAAATGGCTTTCTTCGTCGCCAAGTCAGTAAGTTTAGCTGCGCGAAAAATCATCTTTGTCGTTGGTCAAAGATTTAAATTAGATAAAGGAGCTTGAAAGGCCACCTTTGAATCACCTTTGACAACCTTTGACGCGCGCCAAAGGTCATCTTTGATTACGTCTTTGCATGCGGGCTTCAGGTGGTAAAGGCCGTTTTGACGCCCATCTTTGACGCATTTCAAAGGTGATATTTGTCGCGCCTTTGCTTTTTATCAAAGGTGTGGATGAAGGTGCGTTAAAGGCCACACTTGATCACCTTTGACGCGCATCAAAGGTCATCTTTGACTACAACTTTGCATGCGGTTTCAAGATGGTAAAGGCCATTTTTACCACACCTTTAACGCCCATCTTTGACGCGTGTAAAAATGATATGTTATTTGACGCGTCTTAACCTTTTTTTACCTTTTATCAAAGATGTGTCAAAGGTAGGTCAAGGGTAGGTCTGCGGTTTGGGTGAAAGGTTTGGCACATGCTATTTCGCTTTTTCTTTGCCTGTTAAACCAAGCCCTCTCTCGCTTTATTCTCGTTGCTCTTTGCTGCTTTTATTGCCTTTTTTTCGGGTACTTTCTTGCTCATTTTGTCGCTGCACTTTGCTCCCTTTTTTCGCGTGTATTCTCTTGATATTTCTTGCACTCTTTCTCTTGGTAGTTCGCTTGAGTCCTGTCTCCTCGAAATTGAATTTACAATACTCTATTTTGTCGACATTCATTTGTAAACACCCGCCTTATGACGGACTACGAACTATATACTAAAAAAAATGGGTCAACGTACACTGACTGTGACGTATTTCGTATACAGTCAACTCTCACCTTGCGAACACCTTTCTATTACGGACACCCCGTTATTAAGGCAGGAGTTAAAGTCCAGGGCCCAGTTGTTCAAAGGGTGGATAACACTATCCACCGGATAAACCGCTATCCAGTGGATAAGTCTTAACAAAACAAACTACGCTATCCACCGGATAGTGATTTATCCGGTGGATAGCGCTATCCACCCTTCGAACAACTGGGGCCAGGCGATTAAAGAAATACTGAAAATGGGTGGAAAATAACTCTTGCTACTGCAGACTTTCTCTTTTACGGACACTAAATGGTTGTCCCGAAGGTGTCCGTTATAAAGGGAGTTGACTGTAAATACCTGATTAACATCATCAGAGGCAGGAGATGTTAGCCAACTCTATTAAGCCAGCTGCCGGTAGGAGGAGGGTTTATTCTCTAGGGTGGGGGAAGGATAGTTTCATACAGATCCGTTGTAACGTTCGTAAATCTCAATGCCAGGTTCTTACTAATTTTCCTCCCTTCCAGAGGGATAGAAGAAAGGGCCTTGAGAACGAGTCAGTTGAACGCTTGCTGGTATTGCTGGTTATTGAATAAAAACAAGAGAGAAGAATTCATCATCTATTCCCAGTAGGTGTCTTTTCGATTGACCAACATTACCGAAATTTTTTTATGACGCAGTTGACAAAAATGTGTAATAAAAATCTAAGAACTCGTTGGAGTATTGCCTATAAACGTTAAAACGATAGTTTTAAGATAAACTGTAAAATGATGTTTCGAACAAAAATCTTTAGCCTTTATCAGCTGATGGAATTAAAATATCACGATGAGCCGAATATGGTCCTATATTATGCAGATAGGAGAAGCAGGAACTCAACTTTTAAATATCAGCAGGAGCGAATTCCCTTGTTTAAATTCCTGAGATATCTTCATTTATTTCATTGCAACTCACTCATTTTCCTTTATTTTTTTCTCGCTCAAAACGTTTCTCTGTAGAAGACAAAGTAAAAACGTTTTGAATCGCCGCTCATTTTTTCTTTCCACTCTTTTCTTTTCCCATATCTTTCAGGGTGTAGTTGTTGAAAATACTGAAGCTATAATGAGCTACGTTTTGAAAATTCAGCTCTATTTTATTCTCATGCTTAACAAATGGTAAACGTCCCAGCGTGCACTATTGAGTTGTAGATGCACGCGGGAGGTTGCTAAGCACTCAAGAAGCGTTCTTGAGTGCTTAGTAAACCTCCCAAGTGCATCTGTAACTCAATAGTGCACGCTGGGACGTTTACCATTTGTCTTATAGCACAACTTTTAGGCGATTTACAGTTTCTTCGAGGTAAAAGTGTGCGCGCTTATTTAAACAATTGCGTGTAGTGCTCGCGTAAACGCTGATGAAAACCTAAAAGAAAAAAAATAAACAAACAAACTTTTGAATTATTTCAAACTTGCATTATACCTCAAAGTCGGTTTTTCTTATGTTTACCTTTTCAAATTCACAGGAAAATCGAGAAACATGTAAAAATTCGTGAAGTAGTGGCACTTTCTTGTGCCATGTCGCATCAGATCAGCGCGCGCGCTCAGGTCGAACGCATACGTCCGCGTGCACCTATGGGCAAATAGTAGACGCTAAATTTACCAATCAGAACGCGCACTTTACTTTAGTTGTGCTATAAAATTTTATAGTTCTTTTTACCTTACTCCAGTTACTACAACTACAAAAACTATGAACACAAACACAATTAGCAGGTGTTTTTCTACGGTACAGCTTGTTATACTGTGACTTTATTACTACAAGTTGGTTTCTACAAGCATCAGGCAAAACTCTCTAGTATTTGCTCATATAACAGTCGGCTTTTTCGGTTTTTGCTTCTGACATTCACTTACATCCGTTCAGACAATTACTAAACGCATTGTCACACACGTGGTCGGGTACCGTGCCTGCCCCGGAACACAGATCCTGAAGAACATAACAGTTTCCGTTACAGTTTGCTTTGCCCATGTTGTATCCCTCAGTCTCCTCAACAATGCACACAGTCAGCAACAGCACAAGGCAGCTCATCAACAAAAGCTTCATCTGCACAAAGGAGAAAAGAGGAAATGTTCAGAACAATAAAATAACCTTCTAATATAGAGCGGAAATCTGTTGAAGTATGCTTAGTTTAGACAAAGGTATTGAAAAAAGTTTAAACTAATTTTGATTTTTTTTTACAAATCTGAGCTCCGGGCGTTGATCGCTTGAACACCCGAGGACTGTTGTAGACGAAAAAGTTATGAAATACAACTGATTAATATGTGACCGTACAGTCGTTATATTTCGAAAAATAATGTGTCCAGATCTTTATATATTGATCTTTATTTCAATGAAATACATATCAATAGTTATTAAATAGATTTAGCCAAGCCTAAAAGCGGAGCTCCCCGGTTATTTACTTTGCCCTTTACGTAAATCCGAATTTACTGACCGATACTAAACAAATATAGCACTTGAGCCTGCAATCCAATGTAAACCATTACCTTGTTAAAAATTAAAAAAAACATTCGATCTCGATGAGTTCTATATGAGCCCGCGATACGGTTATGTGATACTGGTCAGCGGATACCTTGTTTTGACATCTATCAATTGACCATGACATGGATGTCCAAATATCAAAGATGTAAGCTGACGTTGACCATAACCTTAAACCTATTCTGAAGTATATGGGACGGAGCATGGCCGTCATGTTGGGGCGACGTCGGAGGGCACACGCGCCCGCGAGCCTTGCCACTAGCCATGATGACCATAAAAAACCAAAAGCATGGGTCTGTTAATCTTTTATGGGTATGGGGGTCTGCTCGGCGGCCCTTCGGGTCGCTGGGAGCTCCGCTACGATACTAACATATGGAAAAGCTAGATACAGCTATAAGAAATTTTTATAACCATGGTGTCATTGACATTTATGGTGAAGACTAAATTATAAACTAAGAGTTAATTGCTAAATTATGTTTAAAAGTTAAAACAAAAGCTTTATAGATTCTTTCGCAGTCGGGAAGGAACATATATCCAGATACTTTTCGTTAAGTTTTGTTCTCCGAGGGAGAAATTACTACGAAGATTTTCAAAGATCACTCAACGATCCCGAAGATTCCGAAACTTGATCCGAAGGTTTCCGAAGTGACCCGAAAACTTACAGCAATGACCTGAAGACTTGCAAAGGTTCGGATCACGGTCTAATTAAATATTTCCGACAACCGCCCGTAGATTGCCGGAAAAGTGAGTAAGAATTCAATTTTTCCGATGCTATATCACAAAGCTATTTGTGATATAGCTTCAGCTACTTTGTTCACTGAGCTTATTTTAGCTTAGATTTTTTAATTGTATATTTTCTTTCTTCGATTTATGTATTTTCTTCGCTGTTTTAATTTAATTGTTGTGTGATTTTTTTGTAAAAATGCCAAAAATCTGAATCTGAAACAGTGCTTTCTGCAAGCGACCAACTACTAACACACCAAAACAACAATCGAATTACAGCGAAATCCGTGAAAATTGACTCCTCATCTGTTTGAGTTGTTTTTGTTTTGTTTGTAAAGTGAAGGCAAGTGTGAACGTTCCCACGGTAGACAAAATATCAATCTTGGCAATAAAGGAAACCCCGCTTAATTTAGCCGGCAAGTATCCGGTCTAAACCAAATCACTCTATCCTTTAAATTTAAAAACGAGAAAAAGAACAAGACTCCGTTCGTTTTTTAAGCAGTCTGTATGAAACAAATAAAATCTCGCCGAAATACTATTCACTTTGGAAACTCATTATGGTGTAGTATTTTCGAAAATAAAATCAATCTTTCTCATCTACCGTCCGTCGCAGTGAAACTATACCACACAAAATTTTCAAGAAATGCGGACTCGGATTTGAACGAAAATAGTGGCGGATTTACCGATTTAGCCAAAAAAATAGCACGGATCGGCGGATTTGCGTATCCTATTCATCCCTCAGCTCCCATATGGCTTTAAACGAAACAATAGTTAATATTGACCCCTACCTTGAATTGCAGTTAGTCAGTTGATCCGATATTTCAAGCTTGGAGGGAGGTCTTCCTGGTTTTCTTCAGAGCTCTCTTCTTCACTGAGTGAGCTGATTATCGACTGTGCTTAATATAAGCCTTCCTCGCCAATTATCGTAGTACGAAGCGGAAATTTGGGTTTAATCAGTCAACATCGTCCGCAATACTCGGCAAATTAGCTGGGAGAGAAATGTTTGCCCCTTAGTTTAGCTCAAGATTACAAATTTTAAGTTCATTTTTTGAAGTACCGAAAAAAAGATAAAGCTTAATCGGCAAAAAGTTATTATTATTGCAAAAAAGAAATATTATTTTTTGGCTAAAGTATTTTTTTAGTAATTAAATCAACTTTTATTTTTTATAAGTTATAAGTAAAATTGTCTCAGAATAGCTACTCACCGTGTTTAAATGTTTGTTTTACTGTGCTATTATTGACTATGCGTTTGAAGCCAAGTTTGACATTAACTAGTGTTTTTCTTAAAAGAAAGAAAGTCTTGGCAATTAAACTAAGAGATGTCAAACATTCTTACATTTGGAGTGGATCAGCGCAAACTTATTTTTGTGAAACAATACAATGAAAAGTTTTTGGGGACCAGTTTCTAGAATGCTACTGTGAAAATTTTGTTTTTAGTGCTCTGTTAATGTGATATTGTGAGTACGAAAAGAACATTACAATTCACAATTTACGAGTTAACAAATTAAGTACACTTTCTTACTTCCTGAGATTTGAATTCAATTATAGTTGATCTTGGTGATGTCGTAGCCATGTTAGAGATTCTCATTTCACTGATTTTCAATTAGTACCAAGAAGAAGAATATTGTGTTATAAAATTAAGAGTGTAATGCGGAAATGAACGCAGCATTTATCCACTTTGTAGGTAACAGCCAAGTTTTAAAGTTATAATTATGAAATTTTATTAAGTTTTTATGAAACATCTGAAAAAAGTTACAAGATTTTATCGAATTCTTTTGAATATCTTTGAAATTAAAAACTTTGTTACAGCTTTTATTAGTTCCCTATTTAAAGTTTGTTCCAAAGCAGTCAACCTTCTGATAAGGAAATTAGATGTCGACAATTTGCTGTGAGATGATCTAATTATAAGCTAAAACAATCCAAGGAAAAGATTGTGTAATCGTGAAAAAACATTTACACCTGTATCGTAACAAAAAAATTTAATTGTTTTCCGAAAACAAGAACTAGACATGTTTGTTGCTTTAAATAACTGAAGAGTGATTTTTTTATAGTTATTCCAAGTTTATTGCATCTTTTCCAAAATATGTAATATGATATATAATTGTCCTTCTCTTCGAAAGACTTGTAAACTTGAATAAAGGGGATATTATTTATAAGTCTTATAATGTTGTTTTGGATCAGAACGTAAATGATTGCTGGTTTGTCGAATGTTGACATAGTTTAATGAAAAGCTAAAGTTTTTTTCAGTGAAATGTAACCTCGAACTTTCTTAGTTAGGGAAATAATAATTGCTGTTTTTGCGGCAACTGAAAGAGATCAAAACGTCGTCGAGTACAGAAAAGGCCAACTACGATTTTCAAAAAGGCTAACACCTCGAAAAATTCGGGTAATAACTGATAAGATTTCGTTCGCAACATATTTCTTTGACTTGACTGATATCCAACTAAAAAGCCGAGCAGATCGAACTGTTTTAGTTTAATGACAAAAAGTGAAAACGACACTCCCAGACTTTTCGGCTTGAATTCTCTCAGCCGGCAGTGTATGGTTTCTGACCACCATTTTGTGTTTGGATATTCTCTTTTTTACTGAGACGGATGACCTTTCATGTATGTACACTAAAATGTACAGATCGTAACAATACTGGCCCAAGAAGAGCTAAACACTCACGTGGAAAGTAGATGAAACTTAAACAGTGAATATATTCGGTATCTTTTGCTAAGATTTATATTCAATTTTTAAGCGTTACATCGATCGCTGATATTTACTCCCCTCCTTGTATAGTTTTAAAATGTTCAGGCAGACTGATAATTTAGTTCTACCTTAAAACCGAGGATGTTGCTATGTGCTTTACAAACTGGAGATACAGACCAAAATAGGGGAATATTTTTTCGAACGAAACCAAATGCATGTGTGATCTGACACTCTCACTGAGCACAAACAAAAGAGGAATTAAAACGTTCCCAAGCACAGAAGGATGGGCAGAAAGTATCTGGTATCTCCGTGATGGTTTTTACAGACCATTGTTTTTTGTTTGATTGTTGAGCGAAGGACTAGTTTCAACGCTGTGGTATGCCATTTTTATATTAAAACCAATAAGTCTCGGGACTTTCTGGGTATTAGCATTTCGGCTTTCTTTTTATGTAGGTAAAGGATGAAAACTGCAGCAACAACGATCCGAATGAACGGCCGAGTGAATAGCCTAACATGTGCATAAGCACATGAAAGGTGGTCTGAACAAATAGACCGAGCAGACGAAGATCGAAAGTGCGGTTAGCCATCCACAAGACTGACTGACTTATAGCTATGTTCGTTTAAGTAACAGACGCAATCTTCACAGACTGCAAACTGAATGAGCGGAAGTCTGAACATCCAAACAGGTGCATAAGCACCTTTTACTGATTCACAGTTCCAGTTCCTATTCAATTGAGAGCTCTTTCACACAATTGAGCAAGGCTCTAGCTTATTTTAAAACGACAATAGTTGCACGCTGTTACAAGGCTGGCAACGGGTAATCCCGAGCTTCGGATCCCGAGCGTGCAGGTGAAACGGGAATGATAGACTCGTGCAACCAGTCAAAACACAGCGATTCACTTCATCGGAGTGCCATAGTTTACCACGAAACAGAAAAAGATAAAAAAGATACATGCTTAAGAAGTTTACTATAACGATAGAAATTAGTAAATTTCATTCCGACTAAAACTTCCGAAAATTTCACGACCTCATTCCGTCCAAAGTTTAAATGTCTATATGACTTCTTTACAATTGGATACATCTTCAATAGGCTAACGGTAGACGTACTAACTTTTAAAACAGTCCACATATATTTTTGCGTAACATGCGTGGTCTCCGTCAGACTCCATCTCGAAGCTAGACAGAAGTCAATCAGGAGCAGTTAGTCAAAGCGAGACGAAGACAGACGAAGTGAAACGCTGCTTTCGTTGGGCGGGTTTTGTGGCGCGGCCAATACTTTTTCGCGCGACCCAGGCCGGCAACCAAGACTGTTAACAGCCCTGTATATTTTTCTTGGATCGTTGAATCGCCAAAGAGCTGGACGCCAGCGCAAAGCGCTAGACGCTTTTTCTTTCGCTTGTTTCCCCCTTTCCGCCTCTTGTGTTTCGTTTTCTTTTGTGTTAAAAAGGGAGGCTGTGAACAGTGTATAGGTAGCCAGAATATGAGGTCTGGATCCGCCACTGCACTCTAACATAAAATTATGCCAGTCTCGGTTATTGTTATACGATATTAATTCTATGTTTGTATGAAACAGCTTTTAACAAAATTGTGATAATAAATCTACATCGATATTCATCATAGCATGAAGCGACTGAGATAAATATTCCTAGCCGGTTATGCAGTTGCAGGGATGTTTATCCATCGCCAGCTTCCCTTCAGTAAGACGTCACTTAGTCACGGTTCCAGACAAATACAAACACTACCGAGCTTTTATCCTGGCATGAGCGGACCTCTCCTAAGTGGACACATTTTCTGGTCCTAATAGTGTTCGTTTATGGGAGTTTTAACTATAAATTGCAAAGCAATGGTTGTTCCATCGATTGTCGTTCTAGGCTTCTTCAAAGTCAAAGGAAACAATATTACAGTCCTGAACAAACGGTTTCAGCTCAGCAACTGTTGTTGCACGGACAGAGAAACGTTTGGCGTGTTTTTTGTAAGCGCCAGGGGGTGGTCTTTCCGCGAACCACATGTACACTGCGACGGGGTCTTTAGCTTCGGCTGTGAACTTCAGCGGAGCTTTCAAGTCGACGCAAGAATCGTCGCAGAAACTCCGACGTCGACTAAAAAATAGCGATTACATGATTTTGATAGAAATATGTTCTAACTTGAGGGGAGGGGTACGTTTACGTATCTCCCCGAGCCCTTCCCAAAATCGATTATGATATCAAAGGCGAAAGGTCTCCGTTTCATCTTACTTCCGGCTTACACCAAGAGCATCATGGGTTTTTCAATTCTTCTCGCTCCTTATTGCTCCTGTCGTCAAAAGTCAACACAGTCAGTTGGAGGATTTAGATAAGGACTGCCCTAAGTTATAGTGCTGCAGAAAAACAAACTATGCGACTTCAACAAGTCGAGCTGAGTGACTTGAACACTGGCGATCAAATTGCTGTCCGTGGAGATATTAAAGAGCTAAGTTCCTGGCTTCTTTTTGTCACGGTTCACACTGGCGGTGCGTACAGTATGTTGCCCTATTACCGGACACTTTTTGCACTAACCGAAATATCTAACCTCAAAACAGCACTTACGAGCTGAAACTTGCCCACAATGTAGCTTCCACTGCTGGTAAGTAGGTCGTGGAGTTTTAACTTCTAAATCTCTTTGGCTTCTTTGTAATCACGGAAAGAGTTGGTCAAATTCGGTGCCCTAATTCCGGACGAGTTGCCCTAATTACGGACGATCGTTACGAGGAAAATACTCCCTTTTTCTCGGAAATATTATTCCCGATCATAGCAAAATATAAGTAATTAGGGCTAAATAAAGAATTATTTTTTTTAAAAATTGTCTTTCAGGCAAAATTTAAGGCATTTTTCTTTTAATTTTAGCGAGGTAATCGTCAGGCCATTGACATAAACAATGTTCAGTGAATGTTTCGGCCACTTGAAACGAAGTTCGCCAAGGAAGATTAATCAATACCAAAACAGGTATTGAAGCTTAAATACAGCACAGACAGTTACAAAAATGCTTGTTTTTCAAAACCTATTCCATAAAATTGTTTTCAAATAGGTAAACAAGTTTGCTGTAGGTATGTGTCCGGAATTAGGCACACCTCATCAAAAATTTAACTTAACTCTTTGGTGACGGTGCTCGGAAATTAAGAGCGAAAACCGAAAATTTATTATATGCTGATAAACCTAGTCCTTTTACCTTTACTTTAATATATATATAAATATAATCTATCGCGCACTTTGCGAGAGCAGAGCGCTTTATTGAAACGATGTAGTTTGACGCGCTGTAAAAATCGCATTTAAGAAGAAAATTTTTTTATCTACCTCCACGAAAACTAGAATTTTCCCGTCTAAACGGAGCGCAGCTCGGCCAAGAAAAAAGCAAACGAAAGCAGACTAATCGCTAAGTCTTCTGAACGTTTTGTTTAACTTAATTTTACTGTTACGACGATATACGAAATTGTTAAGTCGAAGTGTCCGGAAATAGGGGTGTCCGGGAAATAGGGCAACATACTGTACCTTCACCATGGTATTTTCGACAAAGAAAAAATGAGTGTTATTGAATTTCACGGGGAAACCAAGGAAAATGCCAAGCCAAAACGTCGCCCCTTCCTGCAGTTTTTCCGTGGGCATAGTAAGCTTTACTGTGTAGTATACGAAGAGGGCAAGTGCTTTACCGTGGATGAAACAATGCGGCGGGCGAATGAAGCAGTAGAAAATGGAGACTCTTGGCCATCGTATAGTTTAATTTGATCTTGAATAACTGCGAGACGTTTGCCACTTTTCTGAAGACTGGTTGCGCATTATCACGACAAGCTCTCTTAGCGTTGATAGCCGCCTGGAAATTGCTTAAGGACCCAGTTCCTGTAGTATTAGCGGCCGGTTCATTGGGAGCCAGCGGAGCCAGCGGAGTCAGCGGAACCGACGAATAAAGAAGCCTGCATCTCTTGACACCTAAACCGTTATCTTAACTTAGAAAAAAGGGTTTGTCTGAATTTTTATTTAATGTTTATAGAATGACTGAAAGTTGTAATATGCAAGCTCTTGTGTTTTCTTTAACGACTCAGTTTCAATGCACGGACAAGAAAATACACTTATTAGATTCGGTATTTCTCTTTCATAATACTGAATAAATAACCAGTTGAATGGTGTATGTCGTAACCCTTGGTAAATAATTTATCATTTTAGTCTCAAAAAAGTATTCACCTATTTTTCTGCTTCTGTAATCAGTTAAAGCCTAGTTGCACCAAAAGGTGCACCTGTAGTCTTCGGATACAGCCGCCTCGCAGGCTAGTGCACCTGTCGTGCCAATGTGTATAATTCTGTCAATTCTTTCAAAATTTTGATTGCGTTTTTAGTTGTTGAAAAAATACGAAACAATTCCGAACTTTCTAATACCGTTAGTACAAATAAAGAAACTTTGTAACTGAATTGCAGACTGCAAATAAATCGTGTTGAAAACTAGTCCTGTGTAAAGATTCGGATATACTGGTGTCCCGTTGTTGTAGATCCAGCTCCGCAACATACGAGCGAGTTGAAAACCTAAATGGTAATTGTCGCCAAGCGAGTCGATAAGCTAATTGTCTGACAACCCCCCAAGTCAAAACCGTGCATGTTATCAAAGCAATCTATTATTTAAGTTACAAGAGTTTGTATGGGAGTATATCAAATATATTCTTAGAGTTAGAAGATTTGTCTATACAACCTGCTGGGTATAAAATTTTATCATTCACCAGTACAGTTTATATTTTCTCGTTCACCACAGCGGGTCAGATATTTTTAAACTTTTGACTCCGCTTTAGCTGTTGTAAGAATAAATAACAATCTCGATTTTTTTAGTAGAACTGTTAGTATAAACAAAGCGACTGTAACAAATTGCAATTGCAGAAGAATAAACCGTGTTGAAGGCCAGTCACGATGATAATGATGATGATGAGGATGATGATGATTATGATGAGTTCTGTGAAAAATAATATTTTTTCTGTTAAAATTCTAGTGATTGGAGATCTAGTGCCGCAATTAATCTCCTTCGCAGCCGTTATTTGGGATGTCACGCAACGCTCCACCCAATAAGCACCACATAAGAAAGCATTGCATGTCGTTTCTTTAGAAGATTTTGATAAAACATATGTTACCTTAGGGGGTACGTTTAGGTACCCCGCGAGCCCTTTCTACTAGAGCCAAAATCGATTATGCTCTCAACCGTTTATATTGGCCTCGCTTTCATGTTACTTCCGGCTTACACTCAAAGTATCATAGGTCTTTCAAACCTTCTCTCTCCCAGTTGCCCTTGTCGTCTTTGTCATTGAAAGTCAACACAGTCAGTTAGAGAATTTTAATCGATCGAATTACCTCAAATCAGTGCAGCAGAGAAACTAAATATGCAACTTGAAGACGTCGAGCTGAGTGACTTGAACAATGGCGATCAAATTGCTGTCCGCGGAAATGTTAAAAATCTAAGTCCCTGGCTTCTTCTTGTCACGGCTCATACTCACGGTACCTACCTGCACCATGGTATTTTCATAAAAGAAACATGGAGCGTTGTTGAATTTCAAGGGGAAACCAAGGAAAACGCCAGGCCAAAAATTCGCCCCTTCCGGCAGTTTTTCAATGGTAATGTCGATGGTAAGATTTACCGTGTAGTATACAAAGAGGGCGAGTGCTTACCGGTGGATGAAACAATACGGCGGGCGAAAGAAGCAGTAGAAAAAGGAAACACTTGGCCATCGTACAATTTGATCCTGAATAATTGCGAGACTTTTGCCACTCTTTTGAAGACTGGCGAAGCAGTATCGCTACAGGCTCTGATGGGATCAAATTGCTGTCCGTGGAGATGTTGACAATTTGAGTCGCTGCCTTCGTCTTGTCACGGCTCAAACTGGCGGAGCCTACCTTCACCATGGTATTTACGTCAAAGAAAAAATGAGTGTTATTGAATTTCACGGGGAAAACAAGGAAGACGCCAGACTAATTGAACGCGACCTTACAGAATTTTTCAGTGGGCATAAAAACCTTTACCGTGTAGTATACGAAGAGGGCGATTGCTTACTGGTGGAAGAAACAATGCAGTGGGCGAATATAGCATTGGCAATGGGAAACACTTGGCCACTGTATGATGTGGTTTTGAACAATTGCGAGACGTTTGCCTTTTTACTGAAGACAGGAAAAGAAGTATCACTACAGGTTCTAAATGCGTGGTTAGAAACTTTGGAATTGCTTTAGACCGCAGCAACCGTAATAGCCCATTCATCGGGATCCAGTAAAGGACATAAAGAAGCCTGCATCTCTTGACTGATCTAAAAGGGCTTAATGACTAGCAGTTATCTGAACTTGGAGAAATGCATTTGTCTGAATTTTTGCATAATGTTTATATGTTAACTGAAAGTTCTAATATACAAGCTGGCGCGTTTTGTTTCATGACTTAATAGTTTTCATGCATGAACCAGGAAATACACCATTAGATTCGCTGTCTGTCTTTCATAATACTGAATAAATAACCAGTTCAATAGTGTACGTCCTAATCCTTGGTAAATAATGTTACATTACAGTCTCCGTAAAACGCATTCACCTATTTTTGTGCTTCTATGATTCAACGCCTAGTTGCACCTTCTGGTTTACTGTTTTGACCCTCTAACAAAAGGTGCACCTGTCTCAATTGTGTGTAATTCAATTCTTTCAACATTTTGATTATGTTGTTAGCTGTTGAAAGAATATGAAACAATCCCTTTCTAGTACCATTAGTACAAATAAAGAAACTTTGTAACTGAATTGCAGACTGCAAATAAATCGTGTTGAAAACTAGTCCTGTGTAAAGATTCGGATATACTGGTGTCCCGTTGTTGTAGATCCAGCTCCGCAACATACGAGCGAGTTGAAAACCTAAATGGTAATTGTCGCCAAGCGAGTCGATAAGCTAATTGTCTGACAACCCCCCAAGTCAAAACCGTGCATGTTATCAAAGCAATCTATTATTTAAGTTACAAGAGTTTGTATGGGAGTATATCAAATATATTCTTAGAGTTAGAAGATTTGTCTATACCTGCTGGGTATAAATTTTATCATTCACCAGTACAGTTTATATTTTCTCGTTCACCACAGCGGGTCAGATATTTTTAAACTTTTGACTCCGCGTTAGCTGTTGTAAGAATAAATAACAATCTCGAATTTTTTAGTAGGACTGTTAGTATAAGCAAAGCGACTGTAACAAATTGCAATTGCAGAAGAATAAACCGTGTTGAAGGCCAGTCATGATGATGATGATGATGATGATGATGATGATGATGAGTTCTGTAAAAAATAATATTTTTCTGTAAAAAGTCTAGTAGTTGGAGATCAGTAAAGCGGCAATCTGAGGTCTCTAGTCGAGTCGAAAAGCTATTGCTTATTATTAATTGTCCGGCCAAGCAAGTCGAAATGCTAATTGTCCGACAGCCCCCCGCCATGTCCATGATGTACACGTTACCAAAGCTATCTATTATTAAAGTATGGTAGTGTATCGAATATATTATAGGAGTTAGAAATTCAAAATATTTGTCAATAAGACTGGTCGGCTTAAAATTTTATAGTATCAATTCAGTTTTAATTTTCTCAGTCAGCTTCTTCACTGTTCATCGCAGAATTACCTCGAGGTGCCGCGGGATTGGACACCATCTCTAACAAGAAGAACAGAAGAAGAACAAAGAGACACTTTCCATCACTCTTATTGTTATTTCTTCACTTCAAGCTTAGTTGCTATCTGATCCATCGAGTTTTGTTTACATGTATCGATTGGGATATGTATTTCGATGTCAAAGACTAGTCTAGGCCCAGTGTGGAAAAGTGTGTGTATATGGGAAGGGGGGTGTTACAGCAAAACACTGATGTTTCCCGACGACGGCGGCAATAGTTGTGCACAGCTACGGTGTTACGGTGAACGGGCAGCAGGCTAATGGCAGCGGGTAATCCCGAGCTTTGGATCCCGAGTGGCCAGGGTTCACCGAAAAATAAATTATCAAAAAACAGCGATTTGAACTGAGCAGAAGTCTACGGAGTTCTGTATTAGTCAACTTCGAGAAAACGATCAAGAATATCATCGGATTAAAAAGTTTACAATACCAATAGAAAACAGCAACATTTCAGACGTTTCCATTCCGAAAAAAAAAGACACTTCCGAAGATTTTTAAAACAGTCCATTTAGCGCGACTTACGCGACCATCTTCATAAAACTCTATCCTCGGAGATACAAAAAAGCCGTTGTTCGGGGCGATACGAAGCGAATTCGTCGGCCCGAGATTGCTGCTCGGCTTACTTCGTCTTGGCCCTAACTGCTCCTGGGTCTCCGAGGATGTCAAAGGGTCTTTCACTCGTCATTTCTTTTCAATAAAATTTTAAAGAGAGACTGATCTAGTAGTAACCCTAACAAGAGCCCGTACAAACACTGAGAAAATCAATCGCAAACACACAGATCTTTTGTGTTTGCTTGTTCCTCAGTGTTTGTATGCACTGTATGTACTTAGTTACGCATTGCACCAGTGAAACAGGGTTTTCAGTAATCGGGCTGTCGTCTACTATTGGCTTCACATCAGCTGTCACATGCATGGTCGCACGAAAAATTACGCCCTATTTTTCGTGCCATGCACGTAAAGAGAATAAAAGAGAGCGGGGAAATTACCCTTTTCGCAGTTTACACTCTAAGCGCCCTAACATAATGATTGTTTTTATCACTAATATATTGTAATTCATGTAGGTTCGAACGTTTAACCAAAAACTACATCACTTCTTGAGAGCTGAGTTGGCAAAACTCAAACAAAACCTCGCGGTTAACTTCAAAGAATGATTGTTATAATATGATATACAATATGGTATATTGTATTGTACAATAGCTATTGTTTTCCAGCACATCCCGGCATTGCATTATGTCCTCTACATCAGTTCATTCAGTTTATACCTGTAGTAAATACATTGAATAAACTTGACCTTGACAATTTGTCGTGTCCCTAATTACTGCGTTAGTAAACCGCAAAATGAAGACTAAAAATGATCGTATATAGTGATTATAGCCTGAAGCGACTGGGAATATTTCTGCTATTCAGTGACAGAGATGCTAGTCCATCGCCAGCTTCCCTTCAGTAAAACCTTACTTATGGTCATGGTCCCAGGCAAATACAAACAATACCAAGTTTTTATCCTGGCATAAGCAGACCTCTCCTAAGTGGATACATTTTCTGCTCCTCAGTGATAGTGTTCGTTTATGGGAGCTTTAAGAACTGTTAATTGCAAAGCAATGGTTGATCCATCGATTGTGGTTCTAGGCCTCTTCAAAGTCAAAGGAGACAATATTACAGTCCTGAACAAACGGTTTCAGTTCAGCAACTGTTGTCGCACGGACAGAAAAACGTTTGGCGTGTTTTTTGTAAGCGCCCGGGAGCGGTCTTTCCGCGAACCACATGTACACTGCAACGGGGTCTTTAGCTTCGGCTGTGAACTTCAGCGGAGCTTTCAAGTGGACGCAAGAATCGTCGCAGAAAATCCGACGGCTTAGTCTGTATGGTAGCGCTACAAATACAGCGAATGGAAAAAGAACTACCCAGAAGAGAAAGCCGTTCACATACATCAAAGACTGATGTGGTTTGCAGTGATTTGTCAGCCAAAACGCTGTGTTATGCCATGAAACAAACTCCAACGATCCTGGGTCTTGAAGCTCTGTTGGCGTTAATTCCTGCATCATTTGTCCCACATCCACCCTAAAGCAAAACTTTTTCCGTTCAGTGACCTTTTTCCTAATTTTTTTAAAACTTTCGCCAATTTTCTCAGTCAAAACACCAGGTGGAAATATCAAAGCGAAGTCAATATCAAATCCGTTCATAGAACGTAGCTCTCTTTGCTCGGGGTTGAGAGATAACAAGTTCTTCTCGGACTCCGAGCGCAGTGTGTTGGCATTAGGACAATGGTGTCGCCTTGTCACACACATCAACACTGGTTTTTCCAAAATGTCACTCAACTGGTTGAAATCGGCTTCATTCTTCACCGAAATCATTTGCTTTTTCGCATCCACAATGGCATTAACTTGGCCCATTGAGCAAAAGCTGTCGTTGCACGATAAAACCGTGATTTTCTGTGGGTCGTACTCAATCCAACCGGGTTTAACCTCTGTGTCGAAATAAAAACAGCCTTTAAACATTGTGCTTTCTTCGTCCCGTTTGATTAAAAAGCGACGAAGACATGTAAGAGGACAAAAAAGAACTGCTTTATGCATTGTGTGATACTAAAACTAGACACGTTCAAGTGTTGCGTGTGCCTCCGGCATCTTAAAACACAAGTACCACTAAAGTAGCCCTGACAAACTACTTCGACACTTCGGCGAAAAACAACATTATGCCAGATTAAAGTCCAACCAATTAGAATAAAACGTCAAAAAACCTTTTGTTTGATCCACAGTGCTTGTTTTAACAAACAAGTTCTCCTTTGTTCAGCAGGATTTTACGTTCAATTAGTGCTATAATAATGTTATTAACGTGCTTAGCGTATAAGAACGGCTTTTTATACCACTACAGTCAAGGCTCTTATATGCGACCACTTAAGATTCAAGTCAAGGCGGTCGCTTATGGGAGGTAGATCTGACCATTTTTTCAAAACTTTAATCCATACCCAAATGGATGCATAAATCCTGTTTTGGACCACTGATTGAATTGATCTAGTCATGCACGAATACCCGCACAAAACACATTAAATCAATTTTAAAGGACGTTCGGCTGTACGAGATACCTCGCGTGTTGTGATTGGTTCCTTGCCTGTCATCCATCAGGCGGGCGGACCCACATACATAATGTGTCTTGGGCTCACCATCGGGTCTTGTCGGGGACCAAAACAAAGAGAACACCTTTTTTTAGTCAAACTTCACCAGACCACCCCCTTTCTTATGACGCTGTCGGGTCCAGTTTTTACTTTACTTTACTTCCATTTACTTTAATTATTATTACTTTACTGTTAATTTTTTCACTTTACGTAACGTTACGTTACTTTCCTTTACTGTACTTTACTTTTAATTAATTAATTACTTTATTTATTATTTATTTATTACATTTCTTTATACTTTTAAATTGATAAAAGGATTTTATCATCCTGAGATTACAGGGTAGGCTGTTCCAGAGAGTTGCACCACTGTAACTAAAGCTATTTTTCATATAGTTAGTTCGTGGATGAGGTACAACCAGTTTGTTTTCGGAATCCTTTATAGAATAGTGCATTCCGTTACGCTTTTTAAATCTTTACAAACTATGTTGACAGGGTAGTCTGTTCCGGAGTCTCTCATATTGGCATCAGCGATCATAGCCTCTTTTAATATTTATGTCTATCGTCAACTATCCCCCGATTTCTCATCAAAGGGGCATTCTACCATATCTTACAGAAATTTTCAAAATTTTAATCGTGAAGAATTTCGCAACGATATCTATCAAAAAGACTGGAGCTGTGATTCTGATGATCCAAATATTTTGTGGACTTACTGGAAAGCAAAATTTCTTGGCATTGTTAACAGTCATGCTCCATTCAGAACTAAACGTATAAGATCACACAAGGCACCCTGGATTAACCCTGATTTGAAGAAGGGTATGCTTTATTTTACTTTACTTTACTTTACTTTACTTTATTACTTTACTTTATTAGTTTACTTTATTAGTTTGACAATCAAAAGTTAACATTTGCAATATTAATTTTCTTATTCTGCCATGTTGCAAATGCCGTTTTCTGGAGCAGAATTATGAACAACAACAACAACAACCATAAAAATAAGAAACACACTCCGGGCTGCGGTGACAAACATGACCATTTTATTTTGCCAAAAAAATAAATAGAAAATATAATAGCATAAAATAAATTAACTAAAATAGGCCACGGTTATTAGCTATTAAGTGACTAGAAGAATGTCAAAAATCTCCAAATAATGCGCTTTTTCAAATATCTCCAGGTGCCAGTGGGTCTGTTCTCTTTACAGTTCTTTACATGCGTATCTTCATGCGTTCGTTGGCGGGAATTCGAATATGAGCCTGCTAACTTGCAGCGGTTGAGGCTATGAGTGTTCTTTGTGGTCATTCATCTTTCTCAACTTTACGGAGTACTGTACGTACGCGCGAAACTCGTGGGTATTTCGTAATGTTTTTGCATATTTAAGCCATTCAAGATATTGGAACCAGGTTGTTCAGAGTAGGAGTTTAAGGGACTCCCTGTGGTTGAGGTGTTCTTGTACTTTTGTGGCGACAAGAAGCCTTGCTTTGTCACAAGATTCCTCACAGAGTCTTCGAATTCGTTCTTCTTTCGTAAAAAGTTATTTCTACTCATGGCGCTGGGTCAGTGGATTTAATACTTCAAAGATTGCGAAATCTTCATAGTACCTTTATCAGGTGTATATTTTACAAAAGACTTACGTCTGGACATTATTCAGTCGTCGAGTTTTCGTCGACGTGTACGTATACACATTTCGTTTCAAGGTATTAGTTTCAGCTCAGAACCCTAGGCCTCTGACTTTTAAAACGAGATTGCAGTATTAAAGTACAAGGAAAAATGGCAGATTCTTCTTCAGTTAGCGTGGATCTAAGCGTTATGAAACGGATGGTCAAAGATTTCACTGCTGGAGCGATCGGGGGAACTGCGTGTGTGTTTGCTGGACAACCTTTTGACACTATAAAAGTCAAGATGCAGACTTTTCCTACACTTTTCAAAACTGCGTTTGATTGTGGCGTAAAAACGATTAAACAAGAAGGATTTAAGGGACTGTACGCTGGCACAATTCCTTCGTTAGCTGCAAACATTGCGGAAAACTCTATTCTGTTCTTATTCTATGGTCAATGTTTATCAGTTGTGAAAAAGATTGTGGGGAAGCAAGATGAAAAGGAGTTGAGTATATTGAACAGAGCTTTTGCTGGAAGTGGAGCCGCTGTTTTCTCCTCGTTTGCTTTATGTCCCACGGAATTAGTTAAATGCAGACTTCAAGCTCAACACCAAATGAATATTATGGCTGGGAAGACTGGAATTAAGAGGTACTTACTCATATTTTACTGCTATTTTGATCAGGTTTCAGGTTTCCAGTGGTTGTCGTAAATTTTATGCACATATCATTGGCTCCTGCTGGGGACACTCCCCCCCCCCACACACACCTGCCCCCCCCCCCCCACTTCAAGGCCCACCAGGAAGATTGTAAAAAGGATAAACAATCTGTATGATATTCCTTAGGGGGATTTTTATGAAGTGTAGTCCCTAGATTCTTTAGTCATAAATGACTGCCCAGTGCTTCCCCTTCAAATTTCTTGAATTCCCCCCCCCCAGGGGCAAAGATTCTAATAAAATATTATACAATTCCCCTGTTTTCCCTACTATATATGGGCAGCAGGTCAACACCACAGGAAAGCCAGTGATTTATTATTATTATTATTATTATTATTATTATTATTATTATTATTATTATTATTAATATATAAACCACAGTTTGTTTATACATTTATCTATCAAGAATGTATAAAACAAAAAACCAAATTTGTTAATCAAGTTGCGCCACTTAAAATGTGTGTGAAAGAAAAAAAGAGTGAACCATTCGGAGCTCAAAGCCAGGATTTAGCAGAAAATAAAATTTTAAAAATCTATGCTAATTAAGATCAGATATCCAAACCACTGCCATCATTGGTTATGATTTCTTTTATTTTAGCTTAATGAATGAGATTGAGAATGCTGGATCAATATTCCAACACAATAACCAGAACACTACGTACTGTACCTCACTTTACAAGTCCAAAAGTCTGAACGCATTTTTATTTAGAATTACAGATATGAAATTAATATGACCTTCTCTGTGTATCATTATCTTCAGTGGTGTAATGCAAGTGACAATGCAGATTATCCGTGAGGATGGCTTTTTGGGTCTTTTTCGGGGATTGACGCCAACATTGGTTCGTGAGGTACCAGGATACTTCTTCTTCTTTGGAGGCTATGAGCTGAGCCGATACCTACTTACACCAAAGGGAAAAACTGTTGATGAGATTGGTAAGATTCTTTGTGTTTTATCCTTGACATTTCTCCATGTTTTAGATGGAATAGAAGTTGGTGGAAGACGTACCAGATTATTTAGTGTGCATTCTCTTAAGGATGGTTTTTACTAGCAATAGAGTGGTAGTCGTAGTTTCAATCAGAGTCGTAAGGGTGCTTATGAATTGATGAAAATTGGAAATCAGAGTCATAAGTGGTGTCGTAAGCTCAGCAGAATCAAAGTTGAAAGAATCAGAATGTTTCCATTTTTTCCCGACCAATTCCAGAACATGACTCCATCGCTTATGATTCAGCGAAAACTAGATTGTTAGGGTCATAAGCAGAAGCCATAGAACAAACCAATCATAATGCTAGCTCTCAGGCTTTTTTAGTACTTCCTGTATGCTTGCAACTCCACAATTTAGTTTTGACAGGATCAAGCAACAGATTCATAAGTGGAATCTGCAAACTCTGCTTACAGTTCTGTTGGCTTGATTTTCACTCGATGGTAATGCTTTAAGTGTCTGATTATGACTCAGACTCTAAGTCTGTCACTAGTCGGGCTAGGAAAAACCAGCCTTTAACAACCTTTCCAAGTTAAGACCATTTTAGTTGCCGGCTGGCGACTAAAATTGAGAAGAAGGATTGAAAGTGTGAGCTTAAATTAGTGACTAAATTTTTCACTGGCGACCAAACTTAAGCAGTCGGTGGCCAAATGGCCACTAAGGAAATCAAAGTCTCTTCGAGATGTCGACGTTTTTGCATGAAGTATGTTTCGAAGGTTTATCCTGTGCATTGTTCTTCGAACTTATCATTACAGTTTCTTTGTAGTTTAGTTTAACAATTTCCTATCTTCGCGGAGGAAATGCAGCCATATAATTTTGTCAAAAATGGCTCGTCCGCGCCGGGTATTTATACACATATTCCTTAACATTACACAAATAAACAGTGCAAATTTCACCGAGATCTGACAATTCTATACTTTAAAATTGCAAGGACCTTTCGAGGCAGTCGATTACGGCAGCGAAATTAGCAAATGAAACAGCAAAATATGCGTTCGACGCTTTGTTTTTGCGACGCCATATTTGAATTGTTATAGCCGGATAGACCGCTGTTCAATGTGTTCAAGGCCGTATCGTTACGATTGCTCAACGAAAAAGCACGAAAAAGAATACGGATATTTCCGACTACTGTCGGAGAAAACATTGCGCATATAATTGGGGCGTAAACAAATCGTTACACTCAAGCTGCGTTTTGTCTAGGCTCTGCGAGGGTCGGATATCAAGACCCAGGATTAAAAAAAAGCCATATATACAGTGAATGCTTTCAAATTATATTTGAAGATGAAATACGAAAGAATTTTGCTGTCTTTGACTGAAATTCCACTCGAACTGCGTAGATACGATCGCATGTTGTAAAGCCGATTCATGCAACATTGCTGTCATTCCCTGTCAACGCGAGGTCACGTCCCTAACGACCTAGGCTGATGACGAAATAGAGTTGCGCTTGCATGTAGCGACCAAATTTGGCCTAATTTTTAACCGCTCCTAAGCTAAAAGAAGCCCCATCTCTTGTATTTGTTTTAACTTCAATAATATCTTTGAAAAGAGCGAGTTTTTTGGTATGGTTTATTTTTGACATTTGTAATTTTTAAACGATGTGAGTGCTAGTGCTTATTTATTCGTGTTTTAGTTACGCAATCCATTGTTTGTGCGACGCTTTTTATAGATCGCCTTTCAGACACACGTGTGTTGAGATAAGAAAGCTGACATGCCACTTTTAAAATTGTTATATAACGTTTGTAAATGTGACAAGTCACGTTTTTTTCACGAGATCGCAAGTGATCACCCACAGCGGAAAGTAATCCTTTGAGAAATTAAAACAGTCCCTTGATAAATTAAAAAAGTCCCTTGAGAGTTTACAAATATGTGGTTCCAAATTTTGTCCACATAACCCCTATTCTACGTTTTTAGCTTGTAAACAAGCAAAAACGTCGAAAAAAAAAACTTGGAGGGTTGTTTAACCAAACCAGTCGACTTGAACCAATTTGATAAGAATTGTTTTCATGTAATTCCTCTCTAGGCCTACCTGTGCAACAGAGAGTAATTTCAGTGTACATTGCTTTTGCAGGTGCTGTGCGGCTTATTTTCTCTGGTGGAATGGCAGGTGTTTCTCTCTGGGTTGCTATATTTCCTGCAGATGTTATCAAGTCTCGTATTCAGGTACTGTAACTTCACATTTATATTGTCCTTAATACTTCACTTGGGAGGCGTGGTGGCCTAATGGGAAGTGCGCTGGACCCTGTATCAAGCGGTCTGGGTTCTAGCTTTGGCTGAGGCACTGCATTGTGTTCTTGGGCACGACACTTCACTCTTATAGGCGCCTCTCTCTACAAACCAGATATTCAGTCACTTTCTGCTACGGAAACCAGGATAAGCTCTGGCCTGATGGGCCACTGGGCTCAAATGCAGATTTTATCGTAATACTACATATGAAGCCTTCAATTTCCTACTTTGCACTTGTTTGGTGATAGTTTCTACACTTCCTCTCCTTTGCACCTCAATCCTATTTAAATTCCCATTGACCAGAACTACTTCTTTCTCTCTCTTAACAGATATTGACTCAGGGCTCTGATAGAGTTCCAGGTTTTTTTGAAACTGGCATTATGATTGCTCGGAAAGAAGGTAACTTGTGGAATTGAATTTTGGTGCATAATTATAATGTTAAGTTGAAGGCACTTTTGAACACGAACTATGCCATACCACAAGAAGCAAACACTGCTTTAAGTATTAAAACATAAGGTTGGCCTAGTATTTTTCTTCACTGCCATTTATTTAATAATTCTTTTTTGTCAACCAAACAAGACAATTTATGCTGTTAAGGCTCTATTAAGCCCCTGTGGGGCGTTTTTCTAAGACCTTTTGAGAAGGGGGAGCTTAATTAAGAGTGAGTCAAGTCATATTTAGAGATGGAGGGCAGGGGGGGGGGGGTTATTTCAAAACATATATTTGTTAGGGTACATATACAAGAACAAATGTGGACTTGGCAAGAGGGGGCAAGGGGGGGCATCAAGGGGGAGGGGGGTAAGAGGAGGGGAGCATAAAGGAGAGGGGGCTCTTAGTACAAAATTTAACTTCTAGTGGATTATCTTACAGTCATTTAATTTTGTGGGGTGCTTTCTGGCACTTGCATACCAAAAGGATCTTGAGCCATCACCAGGGGCGGATCCAGGATTTCAAAAGGGGGGGTGGATGGCAGACCATATTTATTGAGGGGTGGTAGAGAAAATGCCCTTACTAAAAAAATAGGAAACTTTTGCGCGAAAAGTGGCGGCAGACGGCGAAACGTGGCGTAACAACAACCAGACATGAGCGAGAGCTAATTTTTCTTTCTTTCTTTTTTTTTCTATTTCAAAAAAAGTGACATTTCGAATTTTTTTTTACTGAGAAATGGGGGGGGGGTGGATATCCACCCTATCCACCCCCTGTATCCGCCCCTGATCACATACCTGCTTCTCTGAGTTTGGACAATTTTTTTCTCAACAGGGCCAAGGGCTTTATACAAAGGTCTGGGACCAACAGTGGTACGATGCTTTCCAGCATGCGGAGCATTGTTTGTGGCTTACGAAGGAACACAGAAACTTTTTAGCGATATTTAGATCACACCACACACTACTAACAGTGGTTTCCTTACGACTGCCACAAGGCCACAACTTAACTATTTCAAAGATCACAGTTTACTTTATGCAGCAGCAATCGAAAAAGAAACTGTACAAAAAAGTGTAAAAACAGAAAAAGAAACATGTGCAATCGGTGCCAAAAATGTGAAAATATAATGTACCGGTAAGCTAAGTTCTCATTTTTCCAGCCAATAATAAATTATTGTTCCTGACTGGTTATAAGAAAAAGGGATGTATACTCCTATTCGTAAGAGCATTACAGTGCAATATTTTTAGAGACTTAAATAAGTTCAACAAATACAAAACCGAAGTGGACTTGTGAAGTACTTTGATAGTCAATTTAAAACCACTGTTTGGTGATTGATCTTTTTAAATTATTGCAAATTGTCATTTTTGTCTTTACTGTCCATTTAACCCCTTTCTTAGTGCACCTGGCATTTGTAAAACAAACTAAATTAATGTGTCAACATGAGGTTGTAAACAACATGGTTTAAGGTTTGAACAGTACAAGCTACAAGGAGAATATTTTGGAAGAAATCGCTTTGGCATAACCACAGCATTACAAGAAATACTTTTAAAATGAATACACTTTAAACTTTGCTTCAAATTTTATTTTTGTTTGAAGTGGTAGTGAGATTTATTTATTATTTTTATTTAATTAAATGCCCACAATGTTATTTGGGTCTTCAATCTCAATACTGGTATACCGTAAAATTCCGGTTATAAGCCCCCCTGGTTATAGGCCCATCAACCTGGAAACAAAAAAATACATCCGGTCATAAGCCCCCCTCTACCGGATGATAGTACTGAACAGGGCAAAATGTTGCTAAGTTGTGCGTTTTTAACTTATTTCGAATTATTTAAACGTATTTCGATCAACACTCCCGAGACTCGTTTCGAAACGTTTCTTTTCCTTCCGCTTATAAGCCCTCCCGAATATAAGCCCCTCCGCTTATAAGCCCACCCAAAAACCCTTACGAAGTTGTATAAGCCCAGGGCTTATAACCGGAATTCTACGGTTTACAAATAATAATATAAAGTTCACATAAAATATGAGCACTATGGACTATATAATTTCTATGTAAATATAGTAATACAGTGTGTATGGAATTGTACATGTATATTGTGTGGTATTCAATATTGCAGGTAATAGTCCAAGTAAAACAATGCTACACATAAAATTATGTCAGTTTTTTTTAGCATTATTTATATTTTAGTTTCTTTAAGGTATGAACTTCTCAAAAGTCAAAAGTTATTATTATAAGGAAATCATAAAATTATATTGTTTTAGAAAATTGAATGGTAAGATTTATAGTGCCGTGTCTAAAATAATGTATATGCCTCAGTTTCTTTTTAACTGTTTGTGAAGAATGTTTACAAATTGTGTGTGCTATGGATAGGTAATTTAATGGAGTGTACAATATGCCCTATCTGGGACAAAATAATTAATTTGAATACAATCTGGTTGCATTAATAATAAATATTATAGTCTCACAACTAGTGCATGTATCATGATTCTTAGTACCAGTAAATGTTTGTAGACCACTAGCCTGCAAACAGGCTCACACTTGGGAATTTGCTGGACTTCTCCCCCAGCCTTCTCTGTCTCACTTCACTCATCGACTCATTCTCACAGCTTTACACCTTGAAAACGTATATTTCCTCCTACCCATCCCTGCATAGAAAAATATACAAAAGCAACATACCCCCAACCCAACTTCTTTATTTTACTTGTGATCAGAGTGGTGGGTGACAGTATTGATAAAGAATTATTAGCAATTGGTAGTGAAAAGTGTTTAGGTGTTAACTCAGCTCAATCAGTTTCCTTTTTCACTACTGTCAATCATCTGAGCGGACCTCAAGAAAAAAGGTCACATCTGTTAGTTGTGATTGGTAGATTTTCCTCTATTATGTTTGTTTCTGTTTTTTTTTTTCAAAGTTGTCGGCTGTCACGATTATTATTACAATTGATGGCAGCAAAAAATGCAATCGGGTTTTGAACTTCTGAGTTCACATGCTGTTGAAAGGCAAATTTATTTTTTATTAGCAAATTGTGTGGTATTATCAGTAATGAGTGTGAATATTTCAGTTACCACATCCCACATCAGGTTTCTGAGAACTGGGCCCAGAGGTGATTAATGAGCCTGGAAAATATCCTTCAGCCAATCATATCATTTGTCACACAACACCACTATCATCTACCATAATAAATATATAACGCTTTAATATCTTTTAAAGCTATGGTAAATAGACTAAATATTTTACTACAACATTTCTTATGAGAGTGACAAATTTGCTTAGACCAAACTTAGCCATGATTGGACCGTTTACAAATATAAACAGTCTCAGTGTTGTGGCTTTGTTAACCCATCTAATAATATTCCTCGTAGGTAACATTATTTTACTGCCAAGCAACTTTTAAAACAACTTTTAAATAAACACAAATTAGCTAGCAGGGCTAAAAAGGGAAAGAGTGCATGAATGTCCTGATCAGAGTTTGACCATAGCCGGCACTGTGCTTTATTTGATCATGTAAAAATAGTACTTTTCATAGGATGCTTGTAGATCATAAACTGCTACCCTAATGCCTTTTATAAATTTCACAAGGGTTAGAATTTTGATATGGAAAATATATTGAAAATATATGTCATGTTATATGTCTTTTCAGAGTGTGATCAATCATGTACGTAAATATACTATTTTTCTCGGGGTTAAATTTTGTGTTCTGACAAGATTTGCCAATTGCAAAATAATAAATGAAAATATAACCTCCATGAAAATAAAAGGCATAGTGGGGTATTCATGTAAATGTATCTCTATAAAAGATAATCTTTGTTTTTATAATATCATGAAATGCATCCTTTAAATAATTTTACTAGTACGAAGTCCTCCAAAATATTAATTTTAATACTTTCAGCAATCAGACACAAAGAACAACTTAAAAGGTGTCCAAACTTTAACAGCTATGGTTACTTCTCCAACAGACAGCTGAAAACATCAAGATATTTTCTTGATATACTAGCCTCTTAATCCTGAGAGGTAATAAAATATCAAAAAGAAATGAAATAACTATACTGATATCTTTGAAACTAAAAGGTTCAATTACCTAGATGACTAGCAAGTCAAATCTTCCATTTATTTCTGTTAAATAACCCTCAAATTTTCTTACTCTCATGAGGCCCTGCCAGGGTAAATTCCAACAAGCGACATGGCCCATAAAGTAACGACAGCATACTAATAAAATCGTGACAAACGACACCACTTTTGGAAAAACTTAAATTTCGACAAGGACAAGCAATTTTCCTTCAATTTAATTACCGACAGCGACATAAAGAGCGATAAAACAGCGACACAGCACAATTTAAAATTTAGACAAGCGACACGGGAACCCCCCTGGCAGGGCCTCTCTCAGGGCATAATGTGCTAATATTTTTGTTATTTTAAACACTGGATATGTTTTTTACGTATAAGTTATAAGACAAAGAAGCTTGCTTGTGTAAAATAAATAAAGCTATTGTTCTGGCTGACAGTCCACCTGAAAGTCGATATGGTAATTTTTCGCTTGGCACGGGAATTGGCGCCAAGTCTGACGTAACCTTGGTTTCGAACAGGAATCCACGTGGCAAAATATGAGTCGAAAAATTCAAACAAAATATAATTTTCACGATCAATATAAGTACAATAGATCTCTTTTCAAGAACACATTAAACTCGAATAAGGGTTGTTCCATAAACTCTGTTCTTTAATGATTTTCACCGTGTGCCGTTTTTCCCGAGTTCCTTCGCCCGTTCTGTAGCGGCGTTTACAGCCTTCATCAAAGCCCCTCGAAAACCACACTCCTCAAGAGCATTTATCCCCGCAATTGTTGACCCCCCCGCGGAACAGACAGCATCTTTAAGTTCCCCGGGATGTTGTCCACTTTCTAAAACCATTTTAGCCGCTCCAGCACATGTTTTCGCCGCTAATTTCATGGCTTCTTGGCGGTTTAAGCCAGCTCTAACAGCGCCGTCCGCTAGTGCTTCGATTGCTAGGTACAGGTAAGCAGGTCCCCCACCGGTTAAAGCCGTCATCACATCCATTAATTCCTCTTCAACATCAAAGCAGTACCCCACAGAAGACATCAGCTGATGAACAAACGTGTAATCTTCATCGCGAGCGAATTTTCCGAATGTTACAGCCGTGACACCTTCACGAAATTGCACGGGAGTGTTAAGCATCATTCTCACGACACGACTTCTTCCCGGTAAATAATTTTGAAGATAATCCAAAGTGACTCCAGCCGCTATCGACGCCATCATATGATTTCTTGTTGCCACAGGCGAAATTTCCTTTAAAACCTCAGGGAAAACTTTGGCTTTTATAGCGAGGAAAACGAAATTACTTTCCTTCATAACGGCTTTATTATCGTTGGTCGTGTTGCACCCCAGTTTGTTAAACTCACTCAAGTCTCTTTCTGAAGGAGCGCTGGCGAAAATTTCATTTGCTTTGATTATTCCCGCGGATAAAAATCCTTTAGCAAGTACTTGTGCTGCCTTTCCTCCGCCAATAAATCCTAACGACGAAATCAAACTCATGGCTGGCGGGCAAAAGATCAGTAAAGATCACAAATCTATCGATCGTAAACTTGAACGTGTTCTTGCTTCGCGAAGACAAAGAAGTTTGTGGAATGATTCGTCCAATGAAAAACTCGCGCATTTTATTCGACAGCCAATCAAATCGAAAATAAAGAACAAAAGAAGAATACTGTGCGCGTTTTGTTACATTTTGTCACGCAAAAATTGACTTATCTTGTACAGATCAGTTTTTTAGGAACCAAGAATCTCACTTTTCTTGATTAAAAGTAAATTCTTTTCAGGGGTTAGGCAAGGAATTTATTTCAAGTGGTCTGATTTCACTCAGAGGCATTATATTGGCCGCGTGCACACGATACCCCCACATAATTGGTATGAAAATAATTGCATCATCTTTCAAAAAAACAAAGGCGAGGGTTAGAAGCTTCTCAGGGACCAATATAATAAATTAGCTCCTTCATTCCAACAGAGATGTGATAGAATTTATTTTAGAAATTATTTGAAAAGATATTCTTGGACATAATTGCTTTAAAACCGGTTATCGACATTACGTGTAGAACGGTTCGAGATTAACGACTGAAAAAGAAGAAAGGGGTCTTTGTCTTTTGAATGCACGATTTATCAATGACAGGAGCCAATACAGACAACTGGTTTTAAATTTCCTGTAGACAATGCAGCACTTTTCAAATTTACCTTTATTGATTGCGTTTTGTGCCATAACAATAGAATCTTGCGATGCCTTCCCTCGTCTTTTGGAGTGGCGATGACGTCAACATAGGATACCGGAGAGTGCGGAGACGCGAAATACTTACGCATCCAAAACTAGGCACTGTTTTACTATATTCAATGTAGTCTCCCTTTCTATTCATTCTAAACATGGACGGGCTCATGAGAACAGCCACAGAAGGAAAAAAAGTCGGTTGGCGCTTACTTTGACTTCAAAGGCGACATTTATGAAATCTGGATGGAGGTGGCATCGATCTCCAGCGGGGGGTGGGGAGAGGGAGGGGTGGGTCAAGAAAAGATACATTGATATCCGAGAGAAAACCTTACTTTTACATATTTAGCGAAACAGATCTTGACATTGCCAAGACAAAATGTATACAAGCAAGCAACAGTACTATTCCAAACAGCAGGCCAACCACAGCTGTGATAACAAAGAAGAGGAGGAAGTTGAACACACCTGCGCACGGCACGTCTCAACCATATAAGGTAACGTTAACAAATTGAGCTGGTCTGTGGGAATTAAAGGGAAGTGAACACTTGGATCACCAAGGCTAATCAGTTATTCAAGATCTGTAAATCCAGGAACATCAGCTTTAAAACCTCACGCGGTGTTTTCAAAATTGCGACACTTGGTGTGTGGGTTTATATATGGTCTATAAAAAGTGCGCGATTGTTTAAAAAAACATCGCAGTGGAATCCTCATACCCGTGGTTGGAAACTTTTTAATGCCTTTTGCACCAAAAAAGTGTGTCAGATCGCCCACACATTTAATTTGTAAAAACAATCAACCACCGCAAAGACGGAATTATTTCTGACTCAGTATCACTAGGTGAGAGTACGCGTGGTGGTTTA
>NC_135762.1:32443260-32448260 GCF_052425735.1 Oculina patagonica
AAGATGCTGCTATATATGTCTGCGACTTAGGTCAAAGGTTTGTCACATGTAAGTCAAAACAACTGCGATTTAAGTCAAAGGTCTGGCAAAGGCGATGTGGATTCTGTGTCGTAATTGCATAAAAAAAATAACAGGTCAAAGGAACAGTCAAATGTTTTTACTTTTTCCAGGTCGTTTGCTGTTTGTGTGTATATAAACGAATTCAAGGTTAAAAATGCGAATCTGTGTTACCTTTTGTGTTACTTTCAGTCTATTTTTAAAGATCTGTAACAGTAAAAGTTGTTAAGAAATGTTAAAAGCACCGTAGAAAAAAGGCTACCGTAAATGATCTAATAAACGCCCGGGGCGTCTATTAAATTTTAGGGGTCCTGAGGGGGGCGTTAAATAGATATGAGGCGTTTTTTAGAGAGAGGCGTTTATTACAATTTTACTGTAACAACGTCGACAAAACAAAAAAAGATGCGTAGTTTGCTCGCGGAGTAAGATAGAAAACAGAGTGCGAATGGGAGACTAATCTACTCTGCGCTATGCAAAGCTAATGCAAAGCCTACAGATGTCGTTCATATCATAGCTCGATATCGATGTCTTCATCGTCATCAGTGACAAACATGTTGGCATCGTTGGCCTCTTTGATGTCCGAGGCAAGCAAGAAACTAAATAAATTGTATGATTTTGCTTTATGGAGCGTTTCCTTGGTTTTCGAGGCGATTCTTAAAGGGGGCGTCTATTAGACACGGGCGTTTATTAGAGAGGGGCGTCTAATACAATTTTTACACGTCAGGGGAGGCGTTTATTAGATACGAGGCGTTTATTTGAGAGTGGGCGTTTATTAGATCACTTACAGTACATCTCTTCATGAGACTGTGATCAATCTATCCGTGATTAAAAAAATGGCGACAAAAGCAAAGTAAGTACTCTTGTTCTGACGAATGCATCAAATTACACATTCTTATTCGATCAGTCTCTATCATTCAGTGACTATCAGTCACTGAGAAGACATACATATATTCAACTTTAAAATTAAAGAGTACTTAGTTTTGCCCTCGTCACCAATTCAAAAACTGTCTGCTCATTACACGAAACTATGTTTTGCGATGTTTTGTAAATTTTTTGGTGATTTTGGGAGTTGTTTGGGAGAAGATTTTTTTCTCAAAGGATTAATAAACTTTAGAGAAATAAGAAATATTGAAGATTTAATGAGATATTAAAATAAGAATTTGGAGTTAAAAATTAGTAGATGGACACCAAACAGTCCCCCTGACAACCTTGCATGGGTGCTCTTGCGTGGGGCCAACTGTCTGCTGGTGTTCCAAAAATAGTTTTCTTTCCGCCTTAAGACGGACTCAGGGGCGGATCCAGAGGGGGTGGATTGGGTGGCTAGCCACCTCCTTGATCCACAAGAAAAATAGATTCACATAAAAATAAGAAAAAAAAGGACAATGACAATGGGTAAGGTGAAAAAAGTGTTAATGGGAAGCATCAGCGGATGGCGATACTTGTCTAAATCACAAACTAGGTATTGGGGCCCAGGCAGTCTTGCCCAGTCTGCCAACTATAGTATAAATAGGTCATTCCCATTTTGCAATTACCTTGTAGGCCGTAATATTACTTTAGGCTTGTAGTACCAGTGGTATTTCAGCATGCAAGTAAAAGTACAATCATGGCAATACTTTAAGTGTTGTAATTTTTCGATAGGCTAGTTGCTATTTGCTCTTGCACCAAGTATAACGTTAAGCAAGCAGTCAGTGTAATTTCGCATTGATTTTTTGAAGCAAGTAAGCTTACATAAATTTTTTTGTTAACATCCGCCCCCTTAGCTTTGCCCCCCTTAACTTTGCCAGGGGCTAAAAATTTCCACGCTTGTAGGTGAACAAAACGACCCAAATCTGTTCTTTCGTGTAAGTTCGTAAGTTCAACTTCAAATTTCAATCACTGTTCGTAAGAACTAGAGTTTCTGTCAATGTTAAACTGACAGGGTAAGTTGAGGTAAGAGTAGTTTTGTCAATTCCCAAGGAAAAACAGCGGTTTAGTAGCTTAATTGAAAGACGTTTAAAGCTGCTCAGAATCACGGAAATCACGTCTAAGAGGCTTTAACTTTTTCAAAATTTTCTGGGGGGCATACCCCCGACCCCCCTAGGGGCATGGAGCATGCGGCCCCATGAACTATGGGCCTTTAGCACAGAATAATTAGGACTCCCACTTTAAAAATTTGCCTAAAACCCTGATACCCCCCATAAAGAAAACTGGGGCTTAAACAAGATACTACAAAAAAGTTTATGAACAGCCACCCCCCTTTAAAAAATCCTGGATCCGCCCCTGCGGACTACGAACGACAGACCTGAACGGAATAGGTCAACGTTTTTAAAGTACACTGACCGTGACGTATTCGCTTTATAAATACCTGGTCCGCCGTATTCGCTCTATAAATGCCTGGTGAACATCATCAGAGGCAGGAAATGTCAGCCAACTCTATTTAGCCAGCTCTCGGTAGGAGGAGGGTTTATCCTTTAGGGTGGGGTAGGGAGAGTTAATACAGATCCGTTTTAACGTTCATCAGTCTCAATGCCAGGTTCTCGCTCATTTTAATTCCCTCCCTTGTCCAGAGTGATAATAACAAAGGACCTGGGAACGGGTTTGAACGGCGCTTGTTGGTACTTGCAGGCAAAAATTATAATCCTCGATTATCAGATAAAACCAAGAGAGAAGGGCGTAACGTCTGAATGTTATCATTCAGGTCTAATTGGTTTTCCTTTAGATTGACCAACATCTCTCCGTTTTATTCAAAACGAGGTTAATGAAAATGTAGAGTAAAATCTGAGAAATCGCTTGACAATTGCCTTAACGTTGAAACGAAAGTTTTAACATAAACTGTAAAAAGACGTTTCAAACAAAAATCTTTAGCCTTTATCAATTGATGGAATTAAAATATCAGGGTGAGATATGGTCCTATATTGTGCAGATAGGAGAAGCAGCAACTCAACTTTTAAATATCAGCAGGAGCGAATTCCCCTTGGTTAACTTCCTGAGATATCTTCATTTGTTTCATTGCAACTCACTCATTTTCCTTAATTTTTCTCGCTCAAAACGTTTCTCTGTAGAAGACAAAGTAAAAACGTTTTGAATCGCCGGTCATTTTTTCTTTCCACTCTTTTCTTTTCCCATATCTTTCAGGGTGTAGTTGTTGAAAAATACTGAAGCTTTAATGAGCTACGTTTTGAAAATTCAGCTCTTTTTTATTCTCATGCTTAACAAATGGTAAACGTCACAGCGTGCACTATTGAGTTACAGATGCACACGGGAGGTTGCTAAGCGCGAAAGAGGCATAAGGGTCGCCCGAGGCGATAGCCGAGGGCGACTCTAGATTCTTGAGTGCTTAGCAAACCTCCCAAGTGCATCTGTTTAACAAAGAGATTCCATTTTGCCGTGCGTCTGTTCAGTTATAGATCACAGATGACGTCAAAATGTGGTATGAACAGAAAAGTGGCCCACGAGCCGCTAGGCGAGTGGATCACTGATGTTCATACCACATTTTGACGTCTTCTGTGATCTATAACTGAACAGACCCACTGCAAAATGGAATCTATTTGTTTTATATAATAACACAAGACTTCAGTACACTTCAGTGTGAGCAATGCCGCTAGCCGTGAGCTAAGTTGTTTTCATTTCACGATAAAGTTTCCGTAACCACGAAGCACTGTTAAACCGAATAATTAAACAGAAAAATGGTAAATTGAAAGTCAATGAAAAAACTAACCTTTATTCCGATTTGGAAAGTTGTTCAAATCTGTAAGCATTAACCTAAGTTTTCAACCGCCATTCACCATTTGTTTCCCGTGGCGTCTTCCAACTGTACAACATCGGTCAAACACTTTCATACAGATTTCGATGATTTCTCGAATAATTCACTGTCTTCTTCAAGCTTGTTTAGCCCAGTTAAATGCTTCGAAAGGTGAACGATGCTTGGCGTATTATATCTCACTGTAGATTTGTAATTAAGCTGTACTTTTTCGCTTTGTTGTGGCCCCGCGAGTTTGAAAAACTTTGCCGACAACCGTGACTCTGATTTGGACTATGAACTCTGATCACGCGCGCGAGTCACACCACCGCGTGACGTCATCTATGTGTCTGTACTCTAATAGATCATAAGTAAGAACCAATCAAAATGCGCGTAGTATTCAGGTTATTATATAAAACTCAATAGTGCACGCTGTGACGTTAACCATTTGTTTTATAGCACAACTTTTAGGCGATTTACAGTTTCTTAGAGGTAAAAGTGCGCGCGCTTATTTAAACAATTGCGTGTAGTGCTCGCCTAAACGCTGACGAAAACCTAAAAAGAAAAAACAAACAAACAAACTTTTTAATTATTTCAAACTTGCATTATACCTCAAAGTCTTTCAGCATTATGGAGAAATAGTTTTTCTTATGTTTAGCTTCAAATTCACAGGAAAATCGAGAAAACATGTAAAAATTCGTTAAGTAGTGGTTCTTTCTTGTGCCATGTCGCATCAGATCAGCTCGCGCGCTCAGGTTGATGGCATACATCAGCGTGCACCCATGGGCAATTATAAAATAATTAAGATAGTACGCACGCTCTCATTGGTCGATAGGTGTGTTTAGATGAGAGTATGTAAACACGGTTGTGACGTCACGCTTTCTGTGTTTCCCGGCACAATTTAAAAACATTATAAAACTGTCAAAAAGACTTGCAAAGTAATTTCAAGTTCGATATTAAAGAAATGGAAAACAATACCAAATTTTGATATGTGTTACGGCTTTCTCTTCCCATATGAGCCGAGGGAAAAAAAGCAAAAGAAAGAAGAACCACAGCGCTTTGCCTGGAGGGAGCTCAAGCGAACGACAAAATATGCAACAAAATACGCAGAAAACATTTTTAAAGTAAATTTTTGCATTTTAGTACTACAATAAAATTTCCTATAAGACATTCTTAATTGGAAAAAATTATAGGTCAACGTAAACGAAAATATATGCTACAATCT
>NC_135762.1:32450760-32471892 GCF_052425735.1 Oculina patagonica
ATGGCCGTCATGTTGGGGCAACGTCGGAGGGCACACGCGCCCGCGAGCCATGCCGCTAGCCATGATGACCATGAAAAACCAAAAGCATGGGTCTCTTAATCTTTTATGGGTATGGGGCTCTGCTCTGCCGTCCTTCGGGCCGCTGGGAGCTCCGCTACGATATCGATACTAACATATGGAAACGCTAGATACAGCTTTAAGAAATTTTTATAACCATGGTGTCATTGACAATTATGGTGAAGACTAAATTATAAACTAAGAGTTAATTGCTAAATTATGTTTAAAAGTTAAAACAAAAGCCTTATAGATTCTTTCGCAATCGGTGAGGAACATATATCCAGATACTTTTCGTTAAGTTTTGTTCTCCGAGGGCAAAATTACTACGAAGATTTTCAGATTACTCAACGATCCCAAAGATTCCAAAACTTGATCCGAAGGTTCCCAAAGTGACCCGAAAACTTACAGCAAAGGTTCGGATCACGGTCTAATTAAATATTTCCGGCAACCGCCCGTAGATTGCCGAAAAAGTAAGTAAGAATTCAATTTTTTCCGATGGCATAATTTTTTTTTAATTGGATATTTTCTTTCTTCTATTTATTTATTTTCTTCAATGTTTTAATTTAATTGTTGTGTGAATTTTTATAAAAAGTGCAAAAAATAAAAATCTGAATCTGAAACAGTGCTTTCTGCAAGCGACCAACTACTAACACACCGAAACAACAATCGAATTACAGCGAAATCCGTGAAAATTGACTCCACATCTGTTTGAGTTGTTTTTGTTTTGTGTGTGAAGTGAAGGCAAGTGTGAACGTTCCCACGATAGACAAAATATCAATCTTGGCAATAAAGGAAACCCCGCTTAATTTAGCCGGCAAGTATCCGGTCTAAACCAAATCACTCTATCCTTTAAATTTAAAAACGAGAAAAAGAACAAGACTCCGTTCGTTTTTTAAGCAGTCTGTATGAATCAAATAAAATCTCGCCGAAGTACTATTCACCTTGGAAACTCATTACCATGTTGTATTTTCGAAAATAAAATCAAACTTTCTCATCTACCGTCCGTCGCAGTGAAACCATACCACTCAAAGTTTTCAAGAAATGCGGAATCGGATTTAAACGAAAATAGTGGCGGATTTACCGATTTAGCCAAAAAAATAGCACGGATCGGCGGATTTGCGTATCCTATTCATCCCTCAGCTCCCATATGGCTTTAAACGAAACAATAGTTAATATTGACCCCTACCTTGAATTGCAGTTAGTCAGTTTATCTTGATATTTCAAGCTTGGAGGGAGGTCTTCCTGGTTTTCTTCAGAGCTCTCTTCTACACTGAGTGAGCTGATAATCGACTGTGCTTAATATAAGCCTTTCTCGCCAATTATCGTAGTATGAAGCGGAAATTTGGGTTTAATCAGTCAACATCAGCCGCAATACTCGGCAAATTAGCTGAGAGAGAAATGTTTGCCCCTTAGTTTAGCTCAAGATTACAAATTTTAAGTTCATTTTTTGAAGTACCGAAAAAAAGATGAAGCTTAATCGGCAAAAAGTTATTATTATTGCAAAAAAGAAATATTATTTTTTGGCTGAAGTATTTTTAGTAATTAAATCAACTTTTAATTTCTATAAGTTATAAGTAAAATTGTCTCAGAATAGCTACTCGCCGTGTTTAAATGTTTGTTTTACCGTGCCATTATTTACTATGCGTTTGAAGCCTAGTTTGACATTAACTAGTGCTTTTTCTTAAAAGACAAAAAGTCTTGGAATTAAACTAAGAGATGTCAAACATTCTTACATTTGGAGTGGATCAGCGCAAACTCATTTTCGTGAAACAATTCAATAAAAAAGGTTTTTGGTGACCATTTTCGCGAATGTTACTGTGAAAATTTTGTTTTTAGTGCTCTGTTAATGTGATATTGTGAGTAAGAAAAGAACATCACATTTCGCAATTCACAAGTTAACAAATTAAGTACACTTTCTTACTTCCTGAGATTTGAAATCAATTATAGTTGATCGTGGCGATGTCATAGCCCTGTTAGAGATTCTCATTTCACTGATTTTCAATTAGTACCAAGGAGAATAATATTGTGTTATAAAATTAAGAGTGTAATGCGGAAATGAACGCAGCATTTATCCACTTTGTAGGTAACAGCCAAGTTTTAAAGTTATAATTATGAAATTTTATTAAGTTTTTATGAAACATCTGAAAAAAGTTACAAGATTTCATCGAATTCTTTTGAATATCTTTGAAATTAAAAACTTTGTTACAGCTTTAATTAGTTCCCTATTTAAAGTTTGTTCCAAAGCAGTCAATCTTCTGATAAGGAAATTAGATGTCGACAATTTGCTGTGAGATTATGTAATTATAAGCTAAAACAATCCAAGGAAAAGATTGTGTAATCGTGAAAAAACATTTACACCTGTATCCTAACAAAGAAATTTAATTGTTTTCCGAAAACAAGAACTAGACATGTTTGTTGCTTAAAATAACTGAAGAGTAGATTTTTTATAGTTATTTCCAAGTTAATTGCATCTTTTCCAAAATATGTAATATGATATATAATCGTCCTTCTCTTCGAAAGACTTGTAGAGTTGAATAAAGGGAATATTATTTATAGTTTTATTTTGGATCAGAACGTAAATGATTGCTGGTTTGTCGAATGTTGACATAGTTTAATGAAAAGCTTAACTTTTCTTTAGTGAAATGTAATCTCGAACTTTCTTTGTTAGGGAAATAATAATTGCTGTTTTTTTCGGCAACTGAAAGAGATCAAAATGTCCTTGAGTACAGAAAAGGCCAACACCTCAGAAAATTCGGGTAATAACTGATAAGATTTCGTTCCCAACATATTTCTTGGACTTGACTGAAGTCCAGCCAAAAAGCCGAGCAGATCGAACTGTTTTAGTTAAATGACAAAAAAGCAAACGACACTCCGAGACTTTTCGGTTTGATATTCTCACAGCCGGTAGTGTATGGTTTGTGACCACTATTTTGTGTTTGGATATTCTCTTTTTATACTTCTAGTTCAGTTGAAGCTATGAGACGGATGACCTCTCATGTAAAATGTAATGAAACGGTAAAGAGCTAACAACTCATGTGGAAAAAAACTTGTGTTGAGATTTATACTTACTTTCCCGGTGTTACATCGATCGATCGCTGATATTTATTCCCCCTCCTTGCATAGTTTCAATGCTCAGACTGACTGGCAATTTGGTTCTACCTTAAACTGGGTAATTTGCTACGTGCTTTACAAACTGGAGATACAGTCAAAAATAACTTTTCCCACTTTGAAGGGAATTTTTTTCGAACGAGGCCAAATGCATGTGTGACCTGACACGCTCACTGGGCACAAATGGAAGAGGAATTAAAACGTTCCCGAGCATCGGAGGATGGGAAAGGGTATCTGGTATCTCCGTGATGGTTTTTGAAGACCATCGTTTTTTGTTTGATTGTTAAGCGGAGTAGTTCCAACGCTATGGTATGCCACTTTTATATTAAAAACAATAAGTCTCGGAATTTTCTGGGTTCTAATATTTCGGCTTTCTGTTTATGTAAGTAACGGAGGAAGGCTGAAGCAACAACGATCCGAAGAATGGTCGAGTGAACAGCCTAAGATATGTGCATAAGCACATGAAAGTCATGAAAGGTGGTCTGAACAAACAGGCCAAGCAGACGAATGTCGAAAGTGCAGAAAGTTATCCACGAGACTGACTGACTAGAGGCATTTAACTAGATGGTAAAGAAAAATCATAATATATTTATGTTTGTGTAAGTAACAGACGCAATCTGTACCAACGGCAAACTGAATGAACGAAAGAATGAACCAGCACCTTTTACTGATTCACAGTTACAGTTCTTATTCATTGGGTGCATCTTGAGAGCTCTTTTACACGATTAAGCAAGGTTTAAGCGGATTTTAAAAGTCTTAAAACGGCATATAGTTGCACTCGCAGTTACAGGGCTGGCAACGGGTAATCCCGAGCTTTGGATCCCGAGCGTGCAGGTGAAACGGGAATGATAAACTCGTGCAACCAGTCAAAACACAGCGATTCACTTCATCGGAGTGCCATATTTTACCACGAAACGAAAAAGATAAAAAAGATACATGCTTAAAAAGTTTACTATGATACCAATAGAAATCAGAAAATTTCATTTCGAATAAAGCTTCCGAAGATTTTCACGACCACATTGCGTCCAAAGTTTAAATGTCTATGACTTCTTTACAATTGGATACATCTTCAATAGGCTAACAGATAAACGAACTAAATTGTAAAACAGTCCATATTTCTGCGTAACATGCGTGGTCTCCGTCAGACGCCATCTCGAAGCTAGACAGAAGTCAATCAGGAGCGGTTAGTCAAAGCGAGACGAAGACAGACAAAGTGAAACGCTGCTTTCGTTGGGCCAATTTTGTGGCGCAGCCAATACTTTTTCACGCGACCCACGTTAACCAAGACTGTTAACAGCCCTGTATATTTTTCTTTGATCGTTGAACGCGGGAATAGAATCGCTAGGCGCTTAGTTTCTTTCGCTTGTTTCCCTCTTTCCGCCTCTCGTGCTTCGTGCAATCGTGCTCGCTGTTTGTTTAGTTTTCTTTTGTGTTAAAAAAAGGGAGGCTGTTAACAGTGTATAGGTAGCCAGAATATAAGAGGTCTGGATCCGCCACTGCACTCTAACATAAAATTATCCCAGTCTCTGTTATTGGTATACGATATTAATTCTATGTTTGTATGAAACAGCTTTTAACAAAATTGAACAACTACTTTCAGAAGCTTGGAAAAACAAGCGGTAAACATCACAAGAATGATTCAATACAATATACAATACGGTATATTGTATTGTACTATAGTTATTGTTTTCCAGTACATCTATTGTATTATGTCCTTTACATCAATTTATTTACACTGAAATAAATCGGGTAAATCTTGACCTTGATCGTTTCTCGTGCCCCTAATTACTGCGTTAGTAAACTGCAAAATGAAAACTGAATATGATCGTAAATAGTGAATATCTATATTGATATTCATCATAGCATGAAGCGACTGAGATAAATATTTCTGTTATTCGGTTCATCATCGATCCTTTTCGCGCCATTGGACGCATAAGGCCTCTACAGTCTCTCTCCAGCGGGAGCGGTCTTGTGCCGCCTTCCGGATCCCATTCCAGGTCAGGTGCAGGGACTTACACTGTAAGTTCTTTCTCGGCCGACCTTCGCCAAGTTGTTCTAGGCCTTCCCCGTGCTCGCTTTCCCTCTGGTGTCCAGAATAAACCTTCTTTAGCCACATCCCCCGAGTCTTTCCTCAACACATGCCCAATCCATCTCCATTTCCTGCGGGTTAAGCTCACCATGATGTGTTATTCGGTTGCAGGGATGTTTATCCATCGTCAATGAGTCTCCTTAGTAAACATCACTTATTCATGGTCCCTGGCGTAAGTGGACACCTCTCCTAAATGGACACATTTTCTGGTCCTAATAGTGTCTGTTTATAGGAGCTTCAACTATAAATTGCAAAGCAATGGTTGATCCATCGATTGTGGTTCTAGGCCTTTTCAAAGTCAAAGGAAACAATATTACAGTCCTGAACAAACGGTTTCAGTTCAGCAACTGTTGTTGTACGGACAGAAAAACGTTTGGCGTGTTTTTTGTAAGCGCCCGGGAGCGGTCTTTCCGCGAACTACATACGACGGGATCTTTAGCTTCGGCTGTGAACTTCAGCGGAGCTTTCAAGTCGACGCAAGAATCGTCGCAGAAAATCCGACGTCGACTAAACAATAGCGATTACATGATTTTGATACAAATATGTTCTAACTTGAGGGGAGGGGTACGTTTACGTATCTCCCCGAGCCCTTCCCAAAATCGATTATGCTCTCAACGGCGATAGGTCTCCGTTTCATCTTACTTCCGGCTTACACCAAGAGCATCATGGGTATTTCAATTCTTCTCGCTCCTTATCAGTTGCTTCTGTCGTCAAAAGTCAACACAGTCAGTTGGAGGATTTAGATAAGGACTGCTCTAAGTTATAGTGCTGCAGAAAAACAAACTATGCTACTTCAACAAGTCGAGCTGAGTGACTTGAACACTGGCGATCAAATTGCTGTCCGTGGAGATATAAAAGAGCTAAGTTCCTGGCTTCTTCTTGTCACGGTTCACACTGGCGGTACGTACCTTCACCATGGTATTTTCGACAAAGAAAAAATGAGTGTTATTGAATTTCACGGGGAAACCAAGGAAAATGCCAAGCCAAAACGTCGCCCCTTCCTGCAGTTTTTCCGTGGGCATAGTAAGCTTTACCGTGTAGTATACGAAGAGGGCAAGTGCTTTACCGTGGATGAAACAATGCGGCGGGCGAATGAAGCAGTAGAAAATGGAAACTCTTGGCCATCGTATAGTTTGATCTTGAATAACTGCGAGACGTTTGCCACTTTTCTGAAGACTGGTTGGGCATTATCACGACAAGCTCTCTTAGCGTTGATAGCCGCCTAGGAATTGCTTAAGGACCCAGTTCCTGTAGTATTAGCGGCCGGTTCATTGGGAGCCAGCGGAGCCAGCGGAGCCAGCGGAGCCAGCGGAGCCAGCGGAACCGACGAATAAAGAAGCCTGCATCTCTTGACATCTAAACCGTTATCGTAACTTAGAAAAAAGGGTTTGTCTGAATTTTTATTTAATGTTTACAGAATGACTGAAAGTTGTAATATGCAAGCTCTTGTGTTTTCTTTAACGACTCAGTTTCAATGCACGGACAAGAAAATACACTTACTAGATTCGGTATTTCTCTTTCATAATACTGAATAAATAACCAGTTGAATGGTGTATGTCGTAACCCTTGGTAAATAATTTATCATTTTAGTCTCGAAAAAGCGGTATTCACCTATTTTTCTGCTTCTGTAATTTAACGCCTAGTTGCACCAAAAGGTGCACCTGTAGCCTGCGGATACAGCCGCCTCGCAGGCTAGTGCACCTGTCGTGCCAATGTGTATAATTCTGCCAATTCTTTCAAAATTTTGATTGCGTTTTTAGTTGTTGAAAGAATATGAAACAATCCCGAACTTTCTAGTACGGTTAGTACAAATAAAGAAACTTTGTAACTGAATTACAGACTGCAAATAAATCGTGTTGAAAACTAGTCCTGTGTAAAAATTAGATATACTGATGTCCCGTTGTTGCACATCCAGCGCCGCAATACGAGCGAGTTGAAAACCTAATATTGTCGCCAAGCGAGTCGAAAAGCTAATTGTCTGACAACCCCCAAGTCAAAACCGTGCATGTTATCAAAGCAATCTATTATTTAAGTTACAAAAGTTTGTATGGAAGTGTATCAAATATATTCTTGGAGTTAGAAATTTAAAAGATTTGTCTATACAACCTGCTGGGTATAAATTTTACATTTACCAGTACAGTTTATATTTTCTCGTTCACCACAGCGGGTCAGATATTTTTAAACTTTTGACTCCGCTTTAGCTGTTGTAAGAATAATAACAATCTCGATTTTTTTAGTAGAACTGTTAGTATAAACAAAGCGACTGTAACAAATTGCAATTGCAGAAGAATAAACCGTGTTGAAGGCCAGTCACGATGATAATGATGATGATGAGGATGATGATGATTATGATGAGTTCTGTGAAAAATAATATTTTTTCTGTTAAAATTCTAGTGATTGGAGATCTAGTGCCGCAATTAATCTCCTTCGCAGCCGTTATTTGGGATGTCACGCAACGCTCCACCCAATAAGCACCACATAAGAAAGCATTGCATGTCGTTTCTTTAGAAGATTTTGATAAAACATATGTTACCTTAGGGGGTACGTTTAGGTACCCCGCGAGCCCTTTCTACTAGAGCCAAAATCGATTATGCTCTCAACCGTTTATATTGGCCTCGCTTTCATGTTACTTCCGGCTTACACTCAAAGTATCATAGGTCTTTCAAACCTTCTCTCTCCCAGTTGCCCTTGTCGTCTTTGTCATTGAAAGTCAACACAGTCAGTTAGAGAATTTTAATCGATCGAATTACCTCAAATCAGTGCAGCAGAGAGAAACTAAATATGCAACTTGAAGACGTCGAGCTGAGTGACTTGAACAATGGCGATCAAATTGCTGTCTGCGGAAATGTTAAAAATCTAAGTCCCTGGTTTCTTCTTGTCACGGCTCATACTGACGGTACCTACCTGCACCATGGTATTTTCTTAAAAGAAACATGGAGCGTTGTTGAATTTCAAGGGGAAACCAAGGAAAACGCCAGGCCAAAAATTCGCCCCTTCCGGCAGTTTTACAATGGTAATGTCGATGGTAAGATTTACCGTGTAGTATACAAAGAGGGCGAGTGCTTACCGGTGGATGAAACAATACGGCGGGCGAAAGAAGCAGTAGAAAAAGGAAACACTTGGCCATCGTACAATTTGATCCTGAATAATTGCGAGACTTTTGCCACTCTTTTGAAGACTGGCGAAGCAGTATCGCTACAGGCTCTGATGGCTTTGGAAAACACGTCGACATTGGGATTGGTCGTATGTTCTGTCACGGCCGCATCATCTTTCGGATCAGGTTCATTTGGACCAGTTGCAGGTTCTGTTGCGGCCGCATCATCCGTCGGATCAGGTTCCTTGGGACCAGTCGCAGGTTCTGTAAATGCCGCATCATCCGTCGGATCAGGTTCCTTGGGACCGGTCGCAGGTTCTGTAAATGCCGCATCATCCGTCGGATCAGGTTCCTTGGGACCAGTCGCAGGTTCTGTAAATGCCGCATCATCCGTCGGATCAGGTTCCTTGGGACCAGTCGCAGGTTCTGTAAATGCCGCATCATCCGTCGGATCAGGTTCCTTGGGACCGGTCGCAGGTTCTGTAAATGCCGCATCATCCGTCGGATCAGGTTCCTTGGGACCAGTCGCAGGTTCTGTAAATGCCGCATCATCCGTCGGATCAGGTTCCTTGGGACCGGTCGCAGGTTCTGTAAATGCCGCATCATCCGTCGGATCAGGTTCCTTGGGACCGGTCGCAGGTTCTGTAAATGCCGCATCATCCGTCGGATCAGGTTCCTTGGGACCAGTCGCAGGTTCTGTAAATGCCGCATCATCCGTCGGATCAGGTTCCTTGGGACCAGTCGCAGGTTCTGTAAATGCTGCATCATGTTTCGGATCAGGTTCCTTGGGACCAGTCGCAGGTTCTGTTGCGGCCGCATCATGTTTCGGATCAGGTTCCTTGGGACCAGTCGCAGGTTCTGTTGCGGCCGCATCATGTTTCGGATCAGGTTCCTTGGGACCGGTCGCAGGTTTTGTAAATGCTGCATCATGTTTCGGATCAGGTTCCTTGGTGCCGGTCGCAGGTTCTGTCGCGGCTGCATCATGTTTCGGATCAGATTCCTTGGTGCCGGTCGCAGGTTCTGTAAATGCTGCATCATGTTTCAGATCAGATTCCTTGGTGCTGGTCGCAGGTTCTGTAAATGCTGCAGCATCTTTCGGATTAGGTTCACCGGGACCGGTCGCAGGTTCTGAAATGGCCCCATCATCTTTCGCTGCAAAACTAAAGATGCGACTTGAACAAGTCAAGCTGAGGGACTTGAACACTGGCGATCAAATTGCTGTCCGTGGAGATGTTGACAATTTGAGTCGCTGCCTTCGTCTTGTCACGGCTCAAACTGGCGGAGCCTACCTTCACCATGGTATTTACGTCAAAGAAAAAATGAGTGTTATTGAATTTCACGGGGAAAACAAGGAAGACGCCAGACTAATTGAACGCGACCTTACAGAATTTTTCAGTGGGCATAAAAACCTTTACCGTGTAGTATACGAAGAGGGCGATTGCTTACTGGTGGAAGAAACAATGCAGTGGGCGAATATAGCATTGGCAATGGGAAACACTTGGCCACTGTATGATGTGGTTTTGAACAATTGCGAGACGTTTGCCTTTTTACTGAAGACAGGAAAAGAAGTATCACTACAGGTTCTAAATGCGTGGTTAGAAACTTTGGAATTGCTTTAGACCGCAGCAACCGTAATAGCCCATTCATCGGGATCCAGTAAAGGACATAAAGAAGCCTGCATCTCTTGACTGATCTAAAAGGGCTAAATGACTAGCAGTTATCTGAACTTGGAGAAATGCATTTGTCTGAATTTTTGCATAATGTTTATAGGCTAACTGAAAGTTCTAATATACAAGCTGGCGCGTTTTGTTTCATGACTTAATAGTTTTCATGCATGAACCAGGAAATACACCATTAGATTCGCTGTCTGTCTTTCATAATACTCAATAAATAACCAGTTCAATAGTGTACGTCCTAATCCTTGGTAAATAATGTTACATTACAGTCTCCGTAAAACGTATTCACCTATTTTTGTGCTTCTATGATTCAACGCCTAGTTGCACCTTCTGGTTTACTGTTTTGACCCTCTAACAAAAGGTGCACCTGTCTCAATTGTGTGTAATTCAATTCTTTCAACATTTTGATTATGTTGTTAGCTGTTGAAAGAATATGAAACAATCCCTTTCTAGTACCATTAGTACAAATAAAGAAACTTTGTAACTGAATTGCAGACTGCAAATAAATCGTGTTGAAAACTAGTCCTGTGTAAAGATTAGATATACTGGTGTCCGTTGTTGTAGATCCAGCTCCGCAACATACGAGCGAGTTGAAAACCTAATTGGTAATTGTCGCCAAGCGAGTCGTAAAGCTAATTGTCTGACAACCCCCCAAGTCAAAACCGTTCATGTTATCAAAGCAATCTATTATTTAAGTTACAAGAGTTTGTATGGAAGTGTATCAAATATATTCTTAGAGTTAGAAGAAATTCAAAAGATTTGTCTATACAACCTGCTGGGTATAAATTTTATCATTCACCAGTACAGTTTATATTTTCTCGTTCACCACAGCGGGTCAGATATTTTCAAACTTTTGACTCCGCTTGATTTGCTGTAAGAATAAATAACCATCTCGATTTTTTTAGTAAACAAAGCGACTGTAATAAATTACAATTGCAGAAGAATAAACCGTGTCGAACGCCAGTCATGATGATGATGATGATGATAAGTTCTGTAAAAAATAATATTTTTCTGTGAAAAGTCTAGTAGTTGGAAATCTAGTGTCGCAATCTGGGGTCTCTGAGTGAGTCAAAAAGCTATCGCTAATTATTAATTGTCTGGCCAAGCAAGTCGAAATGCTAATTGTCCGACAGCACCCCACCATGTCCATGGTGTACACGTTACCGAAGCTATCTATTATTAAAGTACGGGAGCGTATCAAATATATTATAGGAGTTAGAAATTCAAAAGATTTGTCAATAAGACCGGTCGGCTTAAAATTTTACAGTTAGCAATTCAGTTTTAATTTTCTCAGTCAGCTTTTTTACTGTTCATCACAGAACTCCTTCGAGGTGCCGCGGGATTGGACACCATCTGTAACAAGAAGAACAGAAGAAGAATAAATAAACACTTTCCATCACTTTTATTGTTATTTCTTCACTTCAGACTTAGTTGCTGCCTGATCCATCGAGTTTTGTTTACATGTATCGATTGGGATATGTATTTCGATGCCAAAGACTAGTCAAGGCGCAGTGTGGAATTTAAGTGTGCGTATATGGGAAGGGGGGTGTTACAGCAAAACACTGATTTGTCCAGACAACGGCGGCACAGCTACGGTAATACGGTGAACGGGCAACAGGTAATGGCAGCGGGTAATCCCGAGCTTTGCAACCCGAGTGGGCAGGGTAACCGAAGAATAAGTTATCAAAACACAGCGCCGGATTTGAACTGAGCAGACTTTTGAATTAGTCCACTTCCAGAAAACGATCGAGAACATCACCTGATTAAAAAGACGTTTCCATGAACTTCCATTCCGAAAAACAAAAGTTCCGAAGATTTTTTAAACAGTCCATATTTTTGGGCGACTTACGCGACCATCTTCATAAGACTCTATCCTCGGAAATTCAAAAGCCGTTGTTCGGGGCGATACGAAGTGAATCCAACGTCGTTACGTTCTTTCGTCGGCCCGAGTTTGCTACTCGGCTTACTTCGTCTTGGCCCTACCAAGTAACCGCTCCCAGGTCTCCGAGGATGTCAAAGGGTCTTTCACGCGTCGTGTCTTCTCAATGGAATATTAAAGAGAGACTGATCTACAGTAGTAACCCTAACAAGAGCCCGTACAAACACTGAGAAACTCAATCGCAAACACGCTGATCTTTTGTGTTTGCGTGTTACCCAGTGTTTGTATGTAAACAGTTTTGCGTTGCCAGTGAAACATGGTTTTCAGTAATCGGGCTTTCGTCTACTATTGGTTTCACATGCATCGTCGCACGAAAATTTACGCCCTTTTTCTCGTGCCATGCACGTAAAGAGAATTAAAGAGAGGGAAAAAATTACTCTGCATGATCGCAGTTTACACTCGAAGCACCCTTACATAATGATTGTTTCTATAACTTATAGATAGTAATTCATGTAGATTCGCAGGAGTTAACTCTGTAGGAGGTGTTCCCAAAAAAATCTACATCACTCTTCTTGGGAGCTGAGATCTGTAAAAACACAAAAATCAAACGAAACCTCACGGTAAACTTCAAAGAATGATTTGTATAATACAAAAAACAATATGGAAAATTGTATTGTACAATAGCTATATTGTTTTCCAGCACATCCATTGTATTATGTACTTAAGATCAGTTCATTTAGTTTATACTTGAAGTAAATACATTGAATAAACTTGACCTTGACAATTTGTCGTGTCCCTAATTACTGCGTTAGTAAACCGCAAAATGAAGACGAAAAATGATCGTATATAGTAATTATAGCCTGAAGCGACTGGGAATATTTCTGCTATTCAGTGACAGAGATGCTAGTCCATCGCCATCTTCCATTCAGTAAAACCTTACTTATGGTCATGGTCCCAGGCAAATACAAACAATACCAAGTTTTTATCCTGGCATAAGCAGACCTCTCCTAAGTGGATACATTTTCTGCTCCTGATAGTGTCCGTTTATGGGAGCTTTAAGAACTGTTAATTGCAAAGCAATGGTTCATCCATCGATTGTGGTTCTAGGCCTCTTCAAAGTCAAAGGAGACAATATTGCAGTCCTGAACAAACGGTTTAAGTTCAGCAACTGTTGTTGCACGGACAGAAAAACGTTTAGCGTGTTTTTTGTAAGCGCCCGGGAGCGGTCTTTCCGCGAACCACATATACACTGCGACGGGGTCTTTAGCTTCGGCTGTGAACTTCAGCGGAGCTTTCAAGTGGACGCAAGAATCTTCGCAAAAAATCCGACGACTTAGTCTGTATGGCAGCGCTACAAATACAGCGAATGGAAAAAGAACTACCCAGAAGAGAAAGCCGTTCACATACATCAAAGACTGATGTGGCTTGCAGTGATTTGTTAGCCAAAATGCTGTGTTATGCCATGAAACAAATTCCAGTGATCCTGGGTCTTGTAGTTCTGTTGGCGTTAATTCTTGCATCATTTGTCCCACATCAACCCTAAAGCAGTATTTTTTCCGTTCGGTGATCTTCTTCCTAATCTTTTTCAAACTTTCGCCAATTTTCTCTGTCAAAACACCAGGTGGAAAGATCAAAGCGAAGTCAATGTCAAATCCGTTCATAGAACGTAGCTCTCTTTGCTCTGGGTTTAGCGATAACAAGTTCTTCTCAGACTCTGAACACAATGCTTTGCTATTCGGACAATGGTGTCGCCTTGTCACACACATCAACACTGGTTTTTCCAAAATGTCGCTCAACTGGTCGAAATCGGCTTCATTCTTCACCGATATCATTTGCTTTCTCGCATCCACAACGGTATTCACTTGACCCATTGAGCAAAAACTGTCGTTGCAAGATAAGACGGTGATTTTCTGTGGGTCGTACTCAATCCAACCGGGTTTAACCTCTGTGTCGAAATAAAAACAACCTTTTAACATTGTGCTTTCTTCATCCCGTTTGATTAAAAAGCGACGAAGACATGTAAGAGGACAAAAAAGAACTGCTTTATCCATTTTCTGACCCTGAAACTAGACACGTTCAAGTGTTGCGTGTACCACCGGCATTTTTAAACACAAGTACCGCTAAAGTAGCTCTGCAAATTGCCTCGACACTTTGGCAATAAACAACATTATGCCAGGCTAAAGTCCAACCAATTAGAATAAAACGTCAAAAACCTTTTGTTTGATGCACAGTACTTGTTTTAACAAACAAGATCTCCTTTGTTCAGCAGGATTTTATGTTCAATTAGTGCTATAATAATGTTATTAACGTGCTTAGCGTATAAGTACGGCTCTTCAGTTGTTTATTGTGTCATTGGTTCAAACTGAAAAACGCCCGGTATAATAATTATATTATAGTGTGTGTGTCTGTATCTTGCAAAACCCTTAAGGCAAAATGAATGGGTTTTTTTTTTTCAGAGAGCTAGGTCCCGCTGGCCAGACAAACTGAGAAATAAGAAAAATTAAGGACCTAACAATACATTGCACCATAGAGGGAAATAATTGCGAAGCCCGGCAAAGTTCTTTGTTGTATGTTCTTGTTCGCTTTTTTAGGGGTTTACAGTACACAAAACCTGACAAAATACAATAGGTGGTTACGTGTGCTCATGCAACTATAAACCAACAGAAACATTGCGATTACGTAATTCATGCACAGTGTTTGAGCGCGAAACAAAAGATATGCACTGTCATGGACCTTCCAACATAAATCGTGGCCGGGAGCCCATGGTCATGGGATCCTGTCGTGGCCTATTTGTTTGCTTCTTTGATGTTTGCCGGGTTTCAAAACCATTTCTCTCTATTAACAATGATTGCACAAAAAAGAGCAAGAACGTTTTATACCACTACCGAGTCAAGGCTCTTATATGCGTCCACTTAAGATTCAAGTCAAGGCGGTCGCTTATGGGAGGTAGATCTGACCATTTTTTCAAAACTTTAATCCATACCCAAATGGATGCATAAATCCTGTTTTGGACCACTGATTGAATTGATCTAGTCATGCACGAATACCCGCACAAAACACATTAAATCAATTTGAAAGAACGTTCGACTGTACGAGATACCTCGCGTGTTGTGATTGGTTCCTTGCCTGTCATCCATCACGCGGGCGGTCCCACATACATAATGTGTCTTGGGCTCACCATCGAGTCTTGTCGGGGACCAAAACAAAGAGAACACCTTTTTTTTAGTCAAACTTCACCAGACCACCCCCTTTCTTATGACGCTGTCGGGTCCAGTTTTTACCGAATGGTAATGAGGTTATGTTATGGGCCGCATTTTCTCACTCGAACACTCACTCACTCACTCACTCACTCACTGGATTCTGATATCAAACCGCAATTAATTCATCATTAAACGAGAAACGTGCTGACAGAAAGGTCCTTTAAACGCATTCAGCACATGTCAATCAGAAACAAATTATTCTTCAACCTCGTTCCAGGGTCTCTCTCTTTCAGGGAACTAAATTGAATTTCACAAAACAAATCGAAAGAGGATCACTTACACTTATCCTCTGGTGATAAAAGAGAATAGAATTCGCTCAACGAAGCCTCAGAGCATAGGCTATCAATGACCCATTCACGTAAGAAAACATTCAAAGAAGCGTTTTAGTGAACACAACATTCATGCACGTTTTTGTTTCGCGTCACATCATCTTCGTGTCACGTCATCCGTTCTTGATCTTTTTGAGTCGTGCAGAAACGCGCATCTTTCTCTCAAATTTTATTCGCTGCCAAAAAAAGTAAACATATTCACAAAACAAATTTACTTAATGCTAAAAAGATTACAAGCGAAAGTAGGAGAATAACAGTTATGTTAGGGAAAATTTCACATTCTTGTAAACTCTCAAGGGATTTTTTTAATTTCTCAAGGGACTGTTTTAATTTCTCAAGGGATTACTTTCAGCTGTGGGTGATCACTTGCGATCTCGTGGAAAAAAACGTGACTTGTCACATTTACAAACGTTATATAACAATTTTAAAAGTGACATGTCAGCTTTCTTATCTCAACGCACGTGTGTCTGAAAGGCGATCTATAAAAAGCGTCATACAAACAATGGATTGCGTAACTAACGCTAAAACACGAATAAATAATCACTAGCACTTACATCGTTTAAAAAGTTACAAACGTCAAAAATAAACCATACCAAAAAACTCGCTCTTTTCAAAGATATTTTTGAAGTTAAAACAAATGCAAGAGATGGGGGCTTCTTTTAGCTTAGGAGCGGTAAAAAATTAGGCCAAATTTGGTCGCTACAAGCGCCATTCTAATTCGTCATCAGCCTAGGTCGTTAGGGGCGTGACCTCTCGTTGACAGCAATGTTGCATGAATCGGCTTTACAACATGCGATCGTATCGACGCAGTTCGAGTGGAATTTCAGTCAAAGACAGCAAAATTTTTTCGTATTTCATCTTCAAATATAATTCGAAAGCATTCACTGTATATATGGCTTTTTTTTAATCTTTCTTAAGCCCACGAAGAAGCTGTCTTGAAATCCGACCCTCGCAGAGCCTAGACAAAACGTAGCTTGAGTGTATCGATTTGTTTACGCCGCAGTAATATGCGCAATGTTTTCTCCGACAGTATTAGGAAATATCCGTACTTTTTTTCGTGCTTTTTCGTTATTTTGTTGTTTTCATTTGCTAATTTCGACTGCCTCGAAAGGTCCTTGCAATTTTAAAGTATAGAATTGTCAGATCTTGGTGAAATTTGCACTGTTTATTTGTGTAATGTTGAGGAATATGTGTATAAATACCCGGCGCGGACGAGCCATTTTTGACAAAATTATATGGCTGCATTTCCTCCGCGGAGATAGGAAATTGTTAAAATAAACTACAAAGCAACTGTAATGATAAGTTCGAAGAACAATGCACAGGACAAACCTTCGACTCATACTTCATGCAAAAAAGTCGGTATCTCGAAGAGACTTTGATTCTTTTTTTTGAGTCGAGCAGATACACGAAGTGTTCGGGCGTATCTTTTCTCTCAACTTTTTTTCCGCTGCTCAAAAATAACGCTATACGTGCTGACAAAAAAGTAAACATATTCACAAAACAAATTTACTTAATGCTTAAAAGGATCAAAGGTAATACGGCTAACCGGTAAATATTTTGGTTGTGAAAACTGAATAGCGCTACGACCCCTGCGAGCACGAGCCATCAATGACGCAACTCACGTGGAAAAATAAAGCAAAGTGAGATTGCTTTACTTTATTGGACACTTATTTAGAAAAAATGCAGAGGTCGGCACTTCATTCATCGAATTACCATGAGGTTGCTCGAAGGGCCTTTGATTACTTTACTTTACTTCCATTTACTTTAATTATTATTACTTTACTGTTAATTTTTTCACTTTACGTAACGTTACGTTACTTTACTTTACTGTACTTTACATTTAATTAATTACTTTACTTTATTTTACTTTACTTTACTTTATTACTTTACTTTATTAGTTTGACAATCAAAAGTTAACATTTGCAATGTTAATTTTCTTATTCTTCCATGTTGCAAATGCCGTTTTCTGGAGCAGAGTTATGAACAACAACAACAACAACCATAAAAATAAAAAACACACTGCGGTGACAAACATGACCATTTTATTTTGCCAAAAAATAAATAGAAAATATTATAGCATAAAATAAATTAACTAAAATAGGCCACGGTTATTAGCTATTAACTGACTAGAAGAATGTCAAAAATTTCCAAATAATGCGCTTTTTCAAATATCTCCAGGTGCCAGTGGGTCTGTTCTCTTCACAGTTCTTTACATGCGTATCTTCATGCGTTCGTTGGCGGGAATTCGAATATGAGCCTGCTAACTTGCAGCGGTTGAGGCTATGAGTGTTCTTTTGGTGGTGATTCATCTTTCTCAACTTTATGGAGTACTGTACGTACGCGCGAAACTCGTGGGTATTTCGTAATTTTTTTGCATATTTAAGCCATTTAAGATATTGGAACCAGGTTGTTCAGAGTAGGAGTTTGAGGGACTCCCTGTGGATGAGGTGTTCTTGTACTTTTGTGGCGACAAGAAGCCTTGCTTTGTCACAAGATTCCTCACAGAGTCTTCGAATTCGTTCTTCTTTCGTAAAAAGTTATTTCTACTCATGGCGCTGGGTCAGTGGATTTAATACTTCAAAGATTGCGAAATCTTCATAGTACCTTTATCAGGTGTATATTTTACAAAAGACTTACGTCTGGACATTATTCAGTCGTCGAGTTTTCGTCGACGTGTACGTATACACATTTCGTTTCAAGGTATTAGTTTCAGCTCAGAACCCTAGGCCTCTGACTTTTAAAACGAGATTGCAGTATTAAAGTACAAGGAAAAATGGCAGATTCTTCTTCAGTTAGCGTGGATCTAAGCGTTATGAAACGGATGGTCAAAGATTTCACTGCTGGAGCGATCGGGGGAACTGCGTGTGTGTTTGCTGGACAACCTTTTGACACTATAAAAGTCAAGATGCAGACTTTTCCTACACTTTTCAAAACTGCGTTTGATTGTGGCGTAAAAACGATTAAACAAGAAGGATTTAAGGGACTGTACGCTGGCACAATTCCTTCGTTAGCTGCAAACATTGCGGAAAACTCTATTCTGTTCTTATTCTATGGTCAATGTTTATCAGTTGTGAAAAAGATTGTGGGGAAGCAAGATGAAAAGGAGTTGAGTATATTGAACAGAGCTTTTGCTGGAAGTGGAGCCGCTGTTTTCTCCTCGTTTGCTTTATGTCCCACGGAATTAGTTAAATGCAGACTTCAAGCTCAACACCAAATGAATATTATGGCTGGGAAGACTGGAATTAAGAGGTACTTACTCATATTTTACTGCTATTTTGATCAGGTTTCAGGTTTCCAGTGGTTGTCGTAAATTTTATGCACATATCATTGGCTCCTGCTGGGGACACTCCCCCCCTACACACACACATTTCCCCCCCCCTCCCACTTCAAGGCCCACCAGGAGGATTGTAAAAAGGATAAACAATCTGTCTGATATTCCTTAGGGGGATTTTTATGAAGTGTAGTCCCTAGATTCTTTAGTCATAAATGACTGCCCAGTGCTTCCCCTTCAAATTTCTTGAATTCCCCCCCAGGGGCAAAGATTCTATACAATTCCCCTGTTTTCCCTACTATATATCCCTGTTTACATCACTGGCTTCCCTGTCAACACCACAGGGAAGCCAGTGATGTATTATTATTATTATTATTATTATTATTATTATTATTATTATTAATATAAACCACAGTTTATTTATACTTTATCTATCAAGAATGTATAAAATAAAAAACGAAATTTGTTAATCACGTTGCGCCACTTAAAATGTGTGTGAAAGAAAAAAGAGTGAACCATTCGGAGCTCAAAGCCAGGATTTAGCAGAAAAATAAAATTTTAAAAATCTATGCTAATTAAGATCAGATATCCAAACCACTGCCATCATTGGTTATGATTTCTTTTCTTTTAGCTTAATGAATGAGATTGAGAATTCTGGATCAATATTACAACACAATAACCATAACACTACTGTACCTCACTTTACAAGTCCAAAAGTCTGAAGGCATTTTAATTTAGAATTACGGATATAAAATTAATATGACCTTCTCTGTGTATTATTATCTTCAGTGGTGTAATGCAAGTGACAATGCAGATTATCCGTCAGGATGGCTTTTTGGGTCTTTTTCGGGGATTGACGCCAACATTGGTTCGTGAGGTACCAGGATACTTCTTCTTCTTTGGAGGCTATGAGCTGAGCCGATACCTACTAACACCAAAGGGGAAAACTGTTGATGAGATTGGTAAGATTCTTTGTGTTTAGTTAGTTAGTTAGTTCTCTCTGCACCATGAGTCGCATAAGGCTGTAACTGTCTCTCGCCAACTAGCCCTGTCTTGCGCTGCGTCCCTGACTTCCGACCAGCTGGACCATCTCTTTTGTCTGGATTCTTTTTTCACCGTCCTTCGCCAAGTGGTTTTAGGTCGTCCCACTTTTCTCTTCCCTTCTTTGTGTTTAATCCTCAACAATTCTCCAAATTTTAGATGAAATAGAAGTTGGTGTGGAAGGTGTACCAGATTTTAGTGTGCAACTTGCAGCGTTTGCAATCAGAGTTGTAAGGATTCTTACGAACTAATGAAAATTGAAAATTGGAGTAGTAAGTGAAGTCGTAAGCTCAAGCAGAAGCTGAAGAACAAACCAATCACAATGCTTGCTCTCAGGCCTTTTGAGTTTTTCTTGTATGCTTGCTACTCCATAAATTAGTTTTGACTGGATACAGTGCTCAACAGATTCATAAGTGGAATCTGCAAACTCTGCTTACAGTTCTGTTGGCTTGATTTTCACTAAATGTTTATGCTTTGAGCATCTGATTATGACTCAGTCTCTGACAATGTCACTAGTTGGGCTTGTAAAAACAAGCCATTAACAACCTTTCCAAGTTAAGACCATTTAAGTCACCATGGCAACCAAAATTTAAGTGCTGGTGACTAAATTGTAACCGAACTCGCCCGCTGGCGACTAAAATTGAGAAGAAGAATTGAAATTGTAAATTAGTGACTAAATTTTTCACTGGCGACCAAACTTGAGCAGTCGGTGGCCAAATGGCCACTAAGGAAAAAATAAACTTGGAGGGTTGTTTAACCAAACCAGTCGACTCGAACCAATTTGATAAGGATTTTTTTCATGTAATTCCTCTCTAGGCCTACCTGTGCGACAGAGAGTAATTTCAGTGTACATTGCTTTTGCAGGTGCTGTGCGGCTTATTTTCTCTGGTGGAATGGCAGGTGTTTCTCTCTGGGTTGCTATATTTCCCGCAGATGTTATCAAGTCTCGTATTCAGGTACTGTAACTTCACATTTATGTTGTCCTTAATACTTCACTTGGGAGGCGTGGTGGCCTAATGGGAAGTGCGCTGGACCCTGTATCAAGCGGTCTGGGTTCTAGCTATGGCTGAGGCACTGCATTGTGTTCTTGGGCAAGACACTTCACTCTCATAGCGCCTCTCTCAACCCAGGTGTACAAATGGGTACGAGCAAATTCACTGCCTTGGGTTGACCCTGCGATGGTCTAGCATCCCATCCAGGGGGGAGTAGAAATACCCTAAGTCACTTTTTAGATTTAAAATTATTTGATAAAAAGTTGACACTGGCTTAAATTATGAACAGGACGTTTCAGCTACTGCTGTAGCCTTCTTCAGCAATATGTAAATAGC